>NC_086383.1:31767140-32067140 GCF_036588685.1 Mytilus trossulus | reverse complement strand
TCGAATACTTAGTAATATTTGTATCAACTTATACTTAAAGTTAGTATCAACTTATACATGTAGTTAGTGTATTTCCCTGACCGGATCATCGTGTTCCTGGAGGAAAAATTTCGACCTAGTATCTTTGATGTATCGATGCCCCTTTCCTAATTGAAATTTCCTAAGCAGTGTTAGGGGACAATCATTTCATTTTCGGAGGTGTGGGATTGGACAGGATGATTTTAATAGTGAACACAGTGCAGGTATCAATCGTCTAAAAAAGTGCATATACATGTAAAAACACAAACGCGTAGAAACAAATGAAAATAAATAGTTTATCCGGGAAAAAAACCAACAACAGTTGTTTGACACATTCGTATTATTACATAACCAAATAGTTTAGTTTTCATCTTTGGTATGACACCATATACAAAATAATCATATTGTATAATAGAATAACATTTATTTAATGAATGGCTATCATTTATTTTGAATTTATTGAACCATAAAACTAATTTTTGTCTCTTCACATTGAATAATCCGCGAAGCGGATTATGTAAAATGTGAAGAGTCAAAAATTAGTTTTATGGTTCAATAAAATCAAAATAAATAATTGCCATTCATTATAAATAAATTCCTATCAAAAATAAGGCTCAAAGAACTGTTTATATAATTTGTATTAACAAAAACAACGTACACACATATTGGCGTATGAATACTCAACGTCATAGTGGGCGTGTCGCCATCAAAATTGGCAACATTGAAAATAAAACTAATAATTTTAACCAATCAGAAGACAGTAAATACACCAAATTTATTTATTTGATAATGGTTTTTCACAAATGTAGGAATATGGATTTGTGCACAAATTGTCATTCCATCCACCTGTTTCAGCAATCCATAGCATTCGGACATGTTTTTTTAGATTGCAGTATAAAGACAATAATAGTGAATAGACTTGACATATCAAAGATAAGGATTCGGCACGAAACGGGTAAAATGCTCGGCATAGCCTCGCTTTCCCCGTTTCTAAGCCTCATCCTTATATCGTTGATATGTCAATTCAATGCACTATTATTGTCTTTATATCATACCTTTCCAGACTGATAGCAACCAATCATTTTCTGCTTTTCCCTCTACTTTGACCAAGTGACCACCTCTCTGTCTGCAATCATCCTTTGATCGTTTATGAAATAAAACAAATATAGAACAGTTGAGCTATCAGAAAAAAATATTTAATGAAAGGAAAAGGTTAAACTTGCGTATAGTTCGGTTAAACTAACACCTTTCTCTTAAGCGAACTACAGATAGGACAATTGTATACACTCCAGTTTATCTAACACTAGCAAGCATATTATGATTCGTTGATTGTCCAGTGGCAAAAATAAATATAAGTTACATACTATTATCAAGGAATTGTATATTTAAATATACAATTCCTTGCTATAATATATAAATGTTATGGTAAAGTATGTTCAGGTGATACTGTTGTTTCTTTGTAATCACACTGTTCGGATACATTGACTTACATGTAAGTAGTACACAAAAGAGCAACCTTAAATCTTGAATGTAAATACTACCGTGCTACATAGAATAACATATTTAGTAGAATTTAAATCGTGCTACAAATCAAGCTAACAGAGTGAAGGAAGATCAATCTTTCCACTTAATTAATAACACCATTCTTACTTTGATAAGTCTTTGATATTATTCCTATAAGGTGCAGGCTTTATCAGAGACATGCTGCTTTGTTGTCCTAAACTTGTCGACTAGTAAGCATGGTAAGGGGTCGAAACCAAACTCCCGGACTTAAGGCACGAATTAGGAATCACATTGGAAGTGGAAAAAGAACAAAGGAAATAATACGAAATTTTTTATCATAGCCTACATTACAAAGTCGAACCAGCCCGTACGAAATAAGTAGTAGGATTCCACCTAGACATTAGTAGGAATAAAGTAGGAAACCACCTAGATTCAAAGATTCTATATAGAAAGTAGACGGACATGGAAAATGAACATAAGTCTGACTGGATTTTTTAATATTCCCACTTCAAAAATCCTACTACCTAGGTGGAATTGTTAAAGTCTGTATAGATTTTTTTTTTTTTGGAAAATCTGAGTTGATTATTTATTTTCCTACTACATGTTTAAGACTCCTACCAGAATTTAATTATAAATTCCTACCAGAAAATCTTTCTACCTGGAAAGTTATCTTGAACTGGATTCCTGTTTGCAAATGACACACATTTTGCAATGTTAAATGCAAGCAAGTTCCAGTTCACAAATTCAAAAGTTGGAGGGGAAAGATTGAAAAATTGTGTTGGAATACAATGATGCAAGCTAGGGTCACACAACGTAACAATGTAGAAATGTAAGAAAATATGGATAATCAAGACTAAAGGTAATTCTTATACATTCAAGATGATTTTTTTTGTATCTGCCTGCCAAAAGCATTTAGTAATCAATTAATAATTCATTAATAGTGCATAATCTTACTCATTATTTGTTCTTTAAACTTAGATTTTAGATCTACAATTCATGTTCTTTATGTATAACACTTTCTATAGCTTGCATATATTGCATGCAGTTTCCTTAAACATTTCAAAAGTCTATTTTTTTTAAAAAAGGAATTGATTCCATGAATTTCCTTTGCTCTTTGTTGTTGAGATTCAAACTTATCATTGACCCAGTTGTGTATTTTTGAATATACACTTACATTTTGTATATTTTTAGATTTCTTCTAGAAAATATTTTTTTCTGGGTGGAATTTTGAAAAATTCCCTACCAGGTTTTCTAGTAGGAATTTTATTTTCCTACCAAATTATTCCTGCTAATTTGCATATTCCTGGTAGGAATATACAATATTCCTACTAAGAAATTCCTGCTAATTTAAATTTTTCGCCTATTTTCCGTGTGGATTCCTACTACTATCTGACTGGAATATCACTCTTTTCTGGTAGGAATTCAAAGCAAACTTCCTACTATAATCCGTGTACATTCCATACAGATTGTTTCATACAGGAGGTTCTATAGTCAGTTTTCAGGTATTCGTCCAGAATTGATTTTTCAGTCTTTAAGGTGGTACCTAACACTACAGGGAGCTAACTCTGTAAAATCAGCTAAACGTTTTAATTACGTTGTGTTGTTAAGGGAATATTAAGCTTGTCAATGATCAAAATAAGTGTTTGTCAAACTGCTATATAACCAGTGTAATTTTTCTGACAAAACGATTGGTTCAATTTTTTTGAAATTTTTATATTTACTTTGTCAAAATTTTAAGAAAATTAAACGAGCCAAATTAATTTTTAGTTAAAGTGTTGGGTACCACCTTAAATTAGTTTAACATTATAAAAAAAACGTTTTGAAATTATCTATTTGGTCTGTATTATCTAAATATATATAAATCAAAGTCATAGTTTAAGGGGAGGGGTGTCTTTTAGTTGAGTATAGTATTACCTTTGCAGCATTCCAGGAAATCTTGTTTTGAGAAAAGTAATAACCATGCATTCCGTACAATCTCCAGCCTGCCTCACAGGTAATATCCCTTGCAAGTAGATTTGATTAAAACGCAATTGGGTAAAACTCCTCTAACACAATATGTCCTGTTTCAATGTTGCAGATGGATGTAATACGATTTTTCTTAATTTTATAAATTCAAAGATTTCTTGTACAGATGTAACTAGGTAAGGACACATATTATTATTACATTTTCCCGGCTGTAGGTCAGCCTTTAGTAAGATTCTGGTAGGCATGGGTATCATAAACAAGCTCCGTTCGAAGATGTTGTCATTTACCATCGATTTCTAAATCAGAACAATAACTCACTTATATCACACATATATGTAGCTGTTTTGTAAAGAGCAAACCTATTTGTCTAATTTGATAAAAACAACAGAACAGATGATGCAACGGGAAATGGAAGAAAAAGACAACAATCCGACCAAAGTGATCCATGTGCATGTACAATGTATTGCCAATTGTATGAGCATTGAGAAAAACTTATACTTTCGGGAATATTTGAAGTCACTATACAAAATTTTACTTATTGATACCCAGAGAGGAATTAAGAATACGTAGTTAATAGAAATAATAAAAAAAAGAAAATGTCAGACATTCTTTTTAAATTGTTTGTTGTTGAATTATTGATTGCTTAACTTTCAATTCTATTTATAAACATATTTTGAAACTTTAATAATCAAGCAATTACCAACTATATTATATATATATGACACTTACCCTTTTTCAAACAGGAGGATAATTCTGTCTTTAAGTCATCCATCTTCTGGATGGTTTCTTTTTGAGAAGTGGCCATTTTGTTCTGCAATTTAACTAAGTTAGTTTCAGTTTTTTCACACTTTAATCGAAGTCCGGCGAGTTGTTCTTGTCCTGCGTTACATGTTTTCATTAGCTCATTTACTATCGACCTCATTTCTAATTGCCCTGTTTCTATAGTAGAAATATTTTTACAATCGGAGCAAGATTGACCGATTCCCGAAGGTCGGAAAATTTGGATGATATCTCGTTCAAACGCTTCGCACTTTCACGTGTGAATTTTTGAAGCTCATCTTGTTTTTCGTCTAGCTTGTCAAATTTATCTTCTATACGACTCACTTTTTTAGCTGTTCTTTCAGACTGCCGTATGAGCATCCAAAGAAACGGATTATTCGAAGTCTTATCACCTGACGCTTCTACAAATCTCTTCTCGTTGCCATGTGCAAAATGTATTGTAAAAATCAGTAATACAAGCTTGTAGGCAAACATGTTTTCTTAATTTCAAAAGATTGAAATTCAAATACAATTTGACGACTATTTTCGTTTGCAGCACAACAAAACTAAACATCAAATGAAATAAAACTTATTTGAACAAGTTTGCGTGACAGTTGAAGACATTGGATATGACTATACATGTATATTAAGTGTCAAACAGGTGTACAATGTTGTAATATTTACCTGGAAATGAAACTGATATTGTATTCTAGGAACAAGGAAGAAGTAGAACATATGTGTAACAACTCCAAACACCAGTATCGATTCAAAAGCATTATGGAATTGCCATTATTTGATTTAATTTTGAATAGTTATTTTGGGGAGCATTAAATTTGCGCCAAGTCAAACATCATTCCGTTGGCGCCAAAAAAATAAAAACTACTTTCGCGCCATTTTTAAGGTCAGACATAACGGAAAAGTTATATCTAAAATATGGTTTTTAAATTTTCCCAACCCACCCTTCTGTGTATTAAAGAAGTTCATACTCATTTCTAATATAACAATGAGAGTCACTAAGGTTTTAAATTGTATAGTGGACATTATCAACTCTGAAACAAACAGGCCATTATAGTTTTCTAGTTTCATGTCGGGTGACTGGGGAAGCGAAATATGATCACTTGGTCTTCTCCCGACCGGCAGTAAATCTCTTGCCTACAGTTAAGTGGGGCGTCTGTTTGGCTGTGCGGGATGTATCAAGTTTGCAGTCACGTCCGGTCAGAATGGCGACGTTAAATCCAATGCCTCGTGTAATGAGAGTGTCACGCTCTTTGCACGTTAAGAACCCTTGCAACAACTCTTTGAGGGATCCGTGGGTAGCCTGTTGCAAGGCAAAATTTCTGTCCCTATCCAATATACCCTAATTTTCCAGTGGCAGTGCAAATTTCCCGACCATCATCCCGAATGGCATCTATTATGACAAGACCTACATATTGTACTTATTGTTTACTTGTTCTCGTCCTGAGCATGCATGGAATATTTGCCACTGGACGTTAAGCAACCAACAATCAATCAATCAATCATGTTCGGGCCGTTTATGTCGACTTTACTGTGTGGATTTTTCTTTCATTGGTTAAGGCCATACGGCTGTCTAGAATACTACCATCCTCTTCATTTGAACTTGGGTGGATATAGTTGTATCATTGACTATCGTACCGCAACTTCTTAGTTTTATATAGAGGAAATAAGTCTGTAATGTTTGTGACTAATCATGTAGGTAATATAAAGTATACGAGTACATCCGGAACGTTGGTCACAAGTGATGCACTGTCTGTTTTTTTTGTTTGTTTTTTTTGTTTGTTTAGTTGTTCTTTTGTTGGTATCTTCAGTCTTCTTTGATTGTTAATTGTAACATAAAATATATATCAATGAGTAATGAACCATATTATTTTTGGGAGAGGAAAGCAAATTAAATGTCATTTTTTTTGTATAATTGACTATGCAGTATAGGGGTATGCTCATTGTTGAAGGTCTTACAGTGACCTTTAACTGATAATTTCTATGTCATTTAGTCTTCTGTGGAGAGTTGTCTCATTGGCAATCAGACAACATCTTCTTAAAAAATGTATATATATATCAGTATATTTACTATATTATGATTACTTATATCTTCTTAGGTAGCATATTGCAGTGGTGATTTGTCCCAATCTGCCTTCAGGGAGGAAATTGTTAAGAACCTGATACAGAAATTTGGAAAATTGGATATACTGGTTTGTTTTATATAATCTAATTATATCTGTTTAACGCCATCATGAAATAAAATATGATTCATGACAAACACCTACGAGATAATGACCCACTAAAGCCAAGTCGACAATATGTAAAATCGGGTCACAGATATAGACAAATAATTCTTTCGTATGACATAGCGCTTAAAGAGAGACAAATGATACAAAAGAGACATCCAAACTCATAAATCGAAAGTAAGAAGTCAACGCCACTATAAAAATAGAAAAAAGGTAAAAAGACAAATTGAAACAATTGTATACAAATTACAACAGAGACTCACACGTACTTGTATAAACAATGAGCACCATAACTCGACCATGATAACCCGGAATAATTTCGAGTTCTCTGAAAGGGTAAGCAGATGCTACTGGACATGTGGCACTCGTATAATAATATTTGAAATGATACCATGTAAAGTAATGTAGGCAGTACATATTCTGAATTATATATCATCAGTATTGTCCATCAAGGTACAGATTAAGAGAATACGATATAGAAATTGGACATAGGTCGTAAATTGTTAAAAAGGTCATGCGACTATGTTACCGATATACGACTGTCTTATTTGAAAGAACTGTATGAATAAAACCAGAGACATATGATCGTCGATAAAATGAGATTATTCACTGTTTACACATGTACGCGTTAGATCAATTAACCGACCTTCACATAAAAGAGCTGTATAAAACGGTAATCGGAAGTCGAACGATAATTATTCCGACACGTTTGCGAAACACTCGTTCACTTGGTCGGTACATGTAAAAAATAAAATATTTGTTAGTAAGAGGGAAAACTATTGTTTTCTGTCACAACTATGCTTGCCGTATCTAAAAGAATCAAAATGTTTAGTAGTATAATGGAAAACTAAATTCTTTTTTTCGGTGCTGTGCTTGTCTTATCTCAAAGTAACAAGTTTTGTTTTTCAATTTTCAAATGTTTTTGTGCAACTTCATACTTTCAGGAGAATGTAACAAAAGATACATTGTAGGATAACTTTCATTGCATCAAAAATCGAGATTGATATACATTTTTCAATAACCAATATGGAATATATCACGTAATTTTAAACTGTTATGAAAAAAAATCGTTTCTTTTTAATAGATACATTCATAAAAATCGATCTAAATATATTTTAAGTAATTAAACTTTTTAATGTAGGTAATATAATATACATGTCAAGTAACAGTTCCACGATACCGGTAAGTATATTTTATTCATATATTCATATTTTATGTACATTCTTTAAATCAGGCATTATCAAATTAAAAATTAAATTGTACAGTTTTGTTCGAACACTGTGTTATGTAACACGACACCCAACACCACACCAATAATTTGTAAGCAGTTGCATGCTGTTTAATTGCCATCTGAACAGGCAAGCAGTTTTCTTGGAAATTAAGTTAATCATTTATTTGCATTTGAAAAATAAAGAAAGCCACCAATGTTTGCATGATAGATTCTCAAATTTTTGTGCTATTTTAACATTTCCTGAACGATGTTAGAAAAATGTTTCTCCTCAATAGTGAAAAATCTGTTCTCGGCAAATTATTGGTTGAATTTTAATTGTGACGTTAACTTTTATTGTTTTCATCTGCATTCTCTTATTGTGACGTCATGAAAAAGGTGACCATGCCGGATACCGACTCATCCCAACTTTCCTCAAATCTTTTAAAAGGAGGGATAAACATCAGAGAAACAGATTCCACCACAGTAACTCGATTCTCCACTCTCGACAGTTAGATTTTAATAATTTAAAAAGCTCGGCAAGCCTTGCGCTATAAATAGTAAAATATTACTGTTTAGAGTGGACAAATATCGTATTTCACTTGTTACTGTTGTGGAATCTATATATAGATCATACAAGTACATGTGGAATGCATAACATATTTCACTCCTTAGTAACTTGGATACTTAAAGTGTAATATGAATTTTTATATATAATGCAAAATTAGTATATAAAATTGAAATGTAAATAAAATATGAATTGTATATGTTTTTCAGCAACCGAGAATAATAGTTTACTGCATGGTAAAAGCAGCTATTGATATGTTTACAAAATGTCTAGCCAAAGGTAACATATATTTAGTTTACAGTAATATGTCTAAATGAATAGGCAGGAATTGCCGCTTTCGTCAAACAATCAAGATCATTGTTACATTTTCTGTCTTGTAATTGATTGCATTGTCTATTTAAAAGAAAAGACTTTCAACAATTTATTTTGTGATGGTTCAATGCTTGACATCATTTTATCTGTTGTTTAACTGTCCATTTTTGTTCCATTTTTTCTTATCTGAAGTTTATTTAAATAAGTTTTGCAATAATGTTAATGACACATTATTCCCTGGTTATGTCTGTCCGTCCACCAAATTATTGGTCCTTTCCGTTCGAAAACACTGTAAAAAAAACTCCCCTTTTTTCCAAAAATGTGTTAAGTTCTATTTTTTCTGTTGAGGATTTAGTCGAGGCACTGGGCTAAGCGCGAGAAGAAAGATGTAAACACTCTTTCCGAATGGATTAAAGCGGTGAGGTCGTTGATTCAAATCAGAATTAATAAAATGAATGGGACTTTTAATGCCCATGCTATGTCAATCTTTAAAAAAAAACAGATGTTGCAAAACATTTATCCTACCTCCAAGACAAATATGTTGTTGTCCCTGAAGATAAAGACCTAAATACTATCGTTTGTGTATGTAAATTCATTACATTAACTGCTCGATAAAAGACTTAAGTATTTACAATGTACTTGGAAATTCAACATATACCCTCACGACACTTACCAAAGAGGAAATCCTGGACAATTATAGGTCTGTTCTATGTTCCTTTGAAATTTCAACCTGAGACGAAGAATTTGATTTTCCATCTCTGTATTGAATACCTAAACTACATAAGTGGCCTTACAAACAACAGTATATTGATGGGTCTTTCAAGTGCTCCACGAAACTCTTTCTTACTTACTAACATGTTAATCAGCAATCAAAGGCGGGCTTTAAAGTTATTGTGAAACTGTCTATTCAAGAGTTGGCGTGAATCAGATACTTAAAAATTATTCCAAGGATCTTTTAGAGTACATACAATCTAACTCTCATTAATCTTGCAATAGTAATACAACATTTGACTTTTCTACAAATTTATACAAGTATTCCACATTCCAAACTATAAGGTAAATTGAAAGAGTAGGTAATGCCTTATTTCATAAAAAAAGAATGGTCAACGTAGATACAAGTATCTTGCCTTAGTGAGGAATAAATCATAATTTGAAATGGATTACTGTGATTCAAACAAATAATTATCTAAAACTGGCATTATCAAAATCCTTGATTGTTCGATTGAAAGCATATTTGTTACGTACTGATGGCGTGTTTTCAATAGCCTGTCGGTATTCTAATCGGAACCAGTTAGGCCCCTCTTTTTGCCGACTTGTTTCTTTATTATTGTGAGTCTTACTTCATACAGGAACTTCTAAGGAAGAAGATAAAAAGTAAGCAATATACTTTAACTATATACTCTCTGCTATATAGATGACGTTCTTAACCTAAATAATTCAAACGTTGGTAACTATATTGACGCGGGTATGTTAATGCTGTATTTTCGAAAAAATGAAAAAATGATACTTAAATTTCGACTTTTAATAAAAAAGACTTTTTGACTCATTTATAGTGTAATTTGTTATATTTTTTAGTTTTGCTAGTAAGTTGACAATATAAATTTTCTTTTTCAAAAATAACATTCTCAAATTATCACGTGGTTATCACGTGACACTCAAAATCTATTTATAAACGTGAAAACAGTAAACTCAAAAGTGCTAGCGTGTAGACGGTCTTGTTTTTCTAAATATTGTTATCTGTGGATAGCTTATATACCAAAGTATTAGAAAAGTGCTACTCGCCTCCTTTGAATAAAAAGATTAAATACATAAACGGAGATTTTCGATTGAATTGTGCCAAAAATACTTTGACCTTCAGATATTACAACGTCTGACACTTAAACGGTATTAACAACATGAACCGAGTAGCAGTTTTCGAAAAATATTAATATTCAGCTTTCTGCACGTTAACTTGACTCAAAAATTCATCATTTCTACACGCTAGCACTTTTGAGTCAAAGTAAACGTGTTTCACAATTGTTTGTGTCCGACATTGTTTACAAACGCACAAGTGACTTTCAAAGGGAAGTAATTCTGTAAACAGAAATAAATTTCAGTCATCAGGAAATTATTGCTGATCTTTATTTAAATGTACTTTCTGTTGCATCTTCTCCATCACCAAATATTTAATAAAAGAAACAAACTATTTAAATATATATATTTAACTCGGAGAAAAGATCAAAATGATTATAATTACACATCGGCTTGGGGTATGAAGCCCCTTTTCTTTCTGTTTGGTATTTTTTGGCAAAACAATTATGAATTGATTTTTCTACGGACACTGTAGCTTTATCTACCAATAAAACATGACCTCCGTGTATTCGCACAACAGTGTGGGAAGTGTCGTAAAACACCATTCAATAAATCAGATAGCTCTTTGAATTCTATTTTGTCAGGTGAAGTGCCTCTCATGTTTGGGTTTTGTCACTTGTAACAGTGTAAACTTTTAGAGTGTACAATAAAATCATGAATCTTGCTCATTCTTCATAAAGCATACAGACCCATACACTGTACATCATTCAGTCGTTGGTCACAATGGCAATAACACCATATATAATGACAGCTTGAAATATATATTCAATGTCCTGCTTTTTCTCTCTCTCAATAAATTTAATTACCACATGCTGATAGAAAACATACCTTAAGAAAAATAGATGATGATTTCATAACAAAAAAAACTTATGGTGCCATGGTCAGTAAGTATGGGACTATTAAATCAATTTATACCAAATATGATAGTGCAAGAGCTAATTATATTTCAAATCCTGCAACATTTTTTTCACACATACCCTTTATACACCATGTACACATTCAATGAATATTATGTGTCTCATTCAAGCATAATGCATAATATCTATCACTTCAATCATTGTACTTGATTTGTATAATAATATGCTCTTAATGTGCCCTGCTATTAATATTTTGAACATAACAATTATCTTGTTTATATTCTTATTCTGATACAAAAAAGAGAACTTCAATATAATCAAATTTTAGTTAGATTAATAGCTATAATAGCCCTTAGTATCAGCAGTGGTTGGTAAAACTAATAGTAAACTTACATGTTTGTAATAAAATAATTGCCATGCTTGTTTACTTTCTTAACACATAAATTACAATAGACAGAGTAATCTAAACTCATAAGCAATTAATCTTTAAATAGCTTTAATATCACTTCATGTGACTAAAAAATATTAAAGTGTCAGTAACAATAATATAATATTCGAATGCTTACATCATAATGCAGACTTCCTACATGTTAACTCACTTGGAAGCAGTAAAAAACCAGTGAATACAAATTCTGCAAAAGACAAATATAAAATTGCATAATCAAAACTTTAAAAGCAATAAACACATCAACATTTTGTGTTAAACATATAGGAAATAGGCAATAAAGGAGATACTTAAAAAAACTATTAGGTATTCAATCTGTATGATATTGAAATATTTACATCAATGTAGATTGACACCTTTTAAAGTCACTTATTTGGATTAGCAAATCCTACAAGTAATCAATAGTCTTTATGTCAATTGAATGAAAGTGGTGATCAATTTAAAATTTTCATGTCTATTACTAAAAATTAAATTGGATAATTTATTAACTGGGATAAGCAAATTTTCTCATTTTGTAAAATCTCAGTAGCCTGATAACTGAAATATAACTTTAATAATAGTACATTTTATTTGTTTGAACATGCATTTATAAATTCTGGTATTTTTTATAAACTTAGAAATGACATTGGATATATAAATACTATTTGTGAAACAAATCCATGTTTTATTTAAATATAATTTATGCTTAAATCACAATTAAAAAAAATAATTCTGAATTGAAACAATGTCATTCTCTGTTTAAAATGTAAAAACACCAACACTTTTCAATTGCGTGGGTGTTGAATAAAAGTATAAACAAAAAATAACTTAGCTTAAGGATAGGTAGACTGGGTATGATAATATTGTGGGTGCACCCCTTACTACCAAAGTAAAAATGAATAGTTTTAATTTATTGCATACACTAAACCAAGGGGGAATTAAGGGGGGGGGGTCCGTAATTATTATGTAACAGTTATTACCAATGTTATTTCAACTGATCGGGCGGAGCTAGGTTTAAATTTGCATAAGGACAGTCTATTTGAAGATGTGTGTGATAAGGATGATTGCCGTTATAATTGTTACTGATTTCTAATCACCTATCAGTGTCATCAAAGGAATTTACAAAAGAATTACTGGACACTTCATTGATGAGTTTATCCTAATACACCTATCTATAGATGGACTGGTTTATTATGAGCGAACCGGTAAAACTCCGCCCAGTCAAGTGAAATAAATCGAGTAATAGCTTGGGAAAAATCAAGTCTAATATAACTACTAGTAATATTAAAACAATCTTTCTCCGAGCATTGTTTCCATTTAGCTAACTTTATTGATTCGTTGATTGATTCATAGGTCAACGGTTTTCGTCGTCGGTTATCCAAATAAATGACGAATTATAAAAATGTTTTGAGTCACTTCAACAAATTCAATAAGAAGAAATGGGTACCGGTGATAAAGAGTTACAATTTACAACGTATTTACCTCAAAATGTATGCAAAATCCCCCTTTCCATTGTGATTTCCATGTGCCGACTTCTGTGACAAGGTGCTCAACAGCTGATAATAATGACTGTGACGTGACAAGCTAAACATTGACGTTGATGAATCTTAGTTGTTGGCGATTTTCTTACTTAAAACTGTAAGTGTTCAAGGGAACAATGGTCATGTATGAACATATTGTTAATGTCGCAATGCCGTTGTCGAAAAACAACAAGTTGATAAATCTTTGGCCTCGATGAAGCCAAAAGATCACCACTCTATAGCAAATTCTCCCAACGTCCGATTTAGCCAATCAAAATTCGTATAGTTTCGAAAATGACGTTATAGATGAGATTTCGATGCAATCACCAAAAATTGTAAAATATTATTTGAAACCGCATTAACCTACCCGCGGAACGGATCTATCTCGTCGAGCTAGAGATTAGGGATACAACAGAGACAATTAAGTAGGCCTCATATCTTGACTTGAACCTCAAAATTGACAATGAGGGGTGGCTGAAATCATAATTTTACGACAATAGGGCTGATTTCAGCTTTCCAATTGTGAACTTGCCATTTCTTAGTAGCAAAATTCCAGCAGCAACTGCATACAGGATATATATCTACCAATTGATACGATGTACCTGTACTTGCATTTCCTATCATGATTTTCTTGATAGAGGATTGCTGCTCCCAAGGAAGCTACTAAACCAAGAGTTCCAAATGGTGAAGTTGAAATAATATTTTAGAACACTTTACGGACGCCATCACGAGTTTGTTGACCGTTATGGAATAACCGTTTCACGAATGATATGGGATATGTTCCTTACGTCGAAATCACAATCATCTTCCCTTTCGTGAATGTCACATACCGAACTAGACTATTTACTGGATTTGTTATCACATAAGCAACACGACGGTTGCCACATGTGGAGCAGGATCTGTTTACCCTTCCAGAGCACCTGAGATCACCCCTAGTGTTTGATGGGGTATGTGTTGCTTATTCTTTAGTTTTTATGTTGTGTCATGTGTTCTATTCTTTGTCTTTTTCAATTTTTAACCAGAAGTTGTCAGTTTATTTTCGATTTGTGAATTTTACTGTCCATCCGGTATCTTTCGTCCCTCTGTTTGAAAACACTAGATGTTAGCTTAAAACATATATCGGGCTTAACTGAATTGACGCATACAGTTAATGAACAAATCATTGAAAAAAATATTGATTAAACAAATTTATTTCAGAATTAGGAGCTCACGGTGTAAGAGTGAATGCTATCAAGTAAGTTCTAATTACATTTGTAGTTGATGATGTGGTACCAAGTATTTTGATTCGTCATCAATTAACAGTCGGTCTAATGATGTTCTGTTACCCCGGTGTACAAGTGTCTAAGCTCTCATAAAAATTTTTACCCTACCACATTCTGAATGCGACAGGAAGAAAAAGCAAACTTTCCCAACCAAGTGTACAGATATGATTTATAGCAATCCTTTCTTAAATTGTCCAGTTATAAATTTTGAAATTATAAAGAAATAAAGGTTTTAATTCCCTCAGGTAAAATTGAATTTAAATAGATTTGGCTATTTTTGTAATGTTATTATTGTTTCAGTTCTTATATATCCTTGGCTTTCAAATATTTAGCTTTTGAAAGTAAATCCAGTGAACAGTTTCGGACGCATGAAATGTATATAACGTCTTGTTTTCAATTGTATTGCACAAGTTACATTTTCAAGGGACATAACGAGAAGAAAGATATTCAAATTTGATGAACTATGTTGACAATAATAAGAGTACAATATTACAGCAAATGCCGACTTTTATCATTCTATTACATTGAATTTAGTTTTTCTTTCTGATATATGATTTCATATACTTAGATATAATCTTTTTTATTACTCATTATTTATTCATGTTTTGTTGTCATACATAATGTAACTCCATTGTATTTTATTATCAAATTGTAGTCCTAGCTTCATTGATGGTACCAATATTCTTCGTAATAGTGGTTTGATTGCAACAGAAGAAGACCAAAAGAAGGTTTTATGCACAAATTGTTCCATCAATAAATTATGAATAGAGTCGATCTTGGAGTCGATATCGCTGGAACTCACTTTGATATTGATATTATTCCCTGTCCTGGTTTTGATGTATTTTAAGTCTGTTTTGTTTTGTTTTATTACATGTATCACATCAATGTGTGGATTGATTTTTCGGTTTTACATATGTAAGCCTTTTGTCTCACAGAAACATTACTTTTCCTTATGCGAAAGTTGGTTCAAGTGCATTGAAATAAGTTCTTATGTTATTTCAATACCCTCTGAAAAAAAATGTGCTGAACGGAATTTTGGTGTTTTGACTTTGGTCTCTCTTTTATCGAGATACTAACATATATTTTATGTTTTGGCTTCTATACATAACGTCTCGAACTTACATAAGACAGATTGTTAAAAATGATATAAGAAACTTAATACTTCTGTTAAGAAAATTGTACATCTATAGAAGTAAATAATATATGGAACAAACCAGTATAATAGCACTTAAACATTATTTAAAGGAGAAATATATTCTATAAAAATAAATTACTCGGTAGGGCAGAAAACTGCTGGACTCCTTTACTATCATAAAAACAACAAAACAAAAAGACTCCATAGATAATGTATATTATTTCTTATCCAAACAGCCTCTGTCTTCAAACTTCTTTTGTTTTTAAAATTACTGAAATGGTATAAAAAAAATTCCCTAAACATTGAAAATTTAATGTTTAATACTACAAATACTAACACTTGTATGAATATGTTATTTACTAATGTTAACGATGCCGGGATAAGGTACCGGTACTTGATGTTTTAAACTAGCAAATGTACAGATTTCAATAAAAAAACCAAAAAACCAGATTGTTTAAGAAATCCATGTCAACCTATTACGATATTTTTGCATATTTCAATGTCTAAAATTGCATTTTTTCTTTATAGTATGCAGAAAAGGCAGCAGGACAAGCACACATAAAAAGGGCGGGAAAACCAGCAGATGTTGTTTCCCTCTTGCTCTTCTTGGCGTCAGATGACGCATCGTACATTACCGGAAGTATCAACAATGTTGATGGTGGAAAACATTTATATCCTTGAACAATATCCTTCCATCTCTCATGTAATTCAGATTTCAGACTTTTAGTGTAGTTAACAACCATAATATATCTCATAGAAAACTAGAAAGTTTTATTACGAAGAAATATATTTTTACACCACACATTTTGCTAAAAATTATTCATACTTATGTTCATCTTATTAGTAATCATAAAGACTTCAGAACTGTTTGTAAGTGTTTATTAATTAGCTAGTCAGGTTTTATAGGGTTTGCAGAACTAGTTACTTTGAGGGGTATCGATAAAACGATTTATTCTACTACAATTTATATTTCGCGTAGAGCAAAACGGATATTTACAGAGAAGGGAGGTATGTAGGTATTTCTAGAACTAATCTAGCAACTTGTTTGTCTCAATGCTTTAACGATATCTCAAACTAACTAGTGTAACATCAAATTCTGATGAATTTATTTCTAGATCTGTTTTTTTTTTGTGCAAATTTGATAATTCTGATCAACTTATATTTAGAAGTCCAGGAGCTCGGAAAATACTACTTTTGAGCTTAAAGATTTTAGGCTTAGATAGTAAAGGAAAATAGACTCCATATTTTCCGTATAAAAGGGACATCGCCTGCAGCAGCGGCTGGTGTATAGGACCGATTGTCTAAAACGCATGGTCGATTGAAAAGTGACACATCAAAAGACGGTTATGTTAAAGGGTCTTTGAAGGATCTATTTTCTGTGACAAATAATATTGGAAATCAATTATGTACTTTTTTTCCTTTCTTTATTTTCCGAAGCTTTGCTGCCTACTGTCAGGCAAACTGATCCCATACGAAGGTGTTGTGTTCATTTGTGAATAATTTATGTTCGCATGCAGTTATGAATTAGAACATAAATACATGTATCAAAGTTATGTAAACCTGTATGTAGACATTACTACGTGTATTTGTTTATCCATGTACATGTGTTGAAAATATACGATAGGATAGAGTTGTTTTTCTTTGTTCGAGTTAGAACTGACCATTACATTTCAATAAGTTCAACGCAAATGTTTCGTGTTATAATTTTTTCAGTTTAATGATTAAACTAATCATAGATACCAGGACTAAATTTTGTATATACGCCAGAGACGCGCGTTTCGTCTACAAAAGACTCATCAGTGACGCCCGAATCCAAAAAACTTAAAAGTGTCAAATAAAGTACGAAGTTGAAGAGATATTGTCATTCGATGTTCGCCTTTGTTATGTTTAGTGCAGTAAAGTGTCCCACCATCTAACCCGACTTAATGTATTTGCTTGTGTTATTTGTTATTAAAGGGAATAATAATGTGTGTAAGAAAAGAATATTTTTGTATTCATAATATGGATTTGGATATGGATAAGTTAAATATTTCGTGTCATTTAAGTTTGTCCAAAGTTAAAACAGTTGCGGAAGACTTTAAATACTTAATATTAATGCAATTCTCTATCCGACCAAAAGGGCCTCTAGCTCAATATTGAAAATGTTACCTAACACTTTAACTAAAATAAGTCTGGCTCATTCATTTTTTTTTTCAATTTTGACAAAGTATTTACTTTGACCCTTTGACACTGGTTATATAGCATTTTGACTAACACTTATTTTGATCATTGAGAAGCTTAATATTCCCTTAAAACACAACGTCATTAAAACGTTCTGCTGATTTTACAGAGTTATCTCTCTGAGTGTTAGGTACCACCTTAACTTCAATTTTGTTAATTCTCCGTGTAGCTCTTTGACCTTTTCCGGTGCCTCCATTCTTTTGTCTTGTTTTTTTGTCCGGATTTTTATCTAAACATGCAGTATTAGACGAATTGTTCTCCGACTGTCGAACATTCGTCTGAAAACCCGCTACTTGCTATATATAGTATATGATAAGCTGTTTAAAGGCATCAAACAATATCATTTAAACTTCCAATCCCGTCTAAGATGACGTACGTACAAACTATTTCTCGGGGAATAACGTTTTGTATGCATACAGATAAAAGCTTGTGACCTTTCAGGGTCAGAAACACATTAACTGAGTGCAAATATAAGAAAACTAACTGTATATTTAACATGATTAAGAGATTATATTTGTCAATTTATGTTGTTTGCAATAAATATATTCTCTGTTTTTATGTCCTATCTACGATAGTAGAGGGGCATTATGTTTTCTGGTCTGTGGCTCCGGTCGTTCGTCCGTCTGTGCGTCCATCTGTGTGCCCGTCTGTGCGTCCGTTCAGGTTAAAGTTTTTGGTCAAGGTAGTTTTTAATGAAGCTGAAGTCCAATCAACTTGACACTTAGTACACTTGTTGCTTATGATATGATCTTTCTAATTTCAAAGCCAAATTAGACTTTTGACTCCGATTTCACAGTCCACTGAACATAGAAAATGAAAGTTGGAGTTTCAGGTTAAAAATTTTGGTCAAGGTAGTTTTTGATGAAGCTGAAGTCCAATCAACTTGAAACTTAATACACTTGTTGCTTATGATATGATCTTTATAATTTTAGGCCACATTAGACTTTTGATCCCAATTTCACGGTCCACTGAACATAGAAAAAATGAAAGTGGGAATTGCAGTTTAAGTTTTTGGTCAAGGTAGTTTTTGATAAAATTGAAGTCCAATCAACATGAAGCTTAGTACATACGTTCCCTATTACATGTATAGTATAATCTTTCTTATGTTAATGCTAAATTAGATTATTACCCAATTTCACGGTCCATGGAACATGGAAAAGGATAGTGCGAGTGGGGCATCCGTGTACTTTAGACACATTCTTGTTTTTTTTTATTTTGCTGTGCATATATATGTTGTGGCATGAATGATTACCCATGTGGGTTTTTTTTTTAAGATAAATATAATGAATTTTTATAGCCAAAAGACAAAATAAGTTTCAAACTTTATTATGACATCAGCAATTTATAAATACGTTAGATGTCAGTATAGTTAGACGATAAACCGACTTGTTAGTCTTCATTTATTCTAATATTTGCGTAAGGATCTTAGACTTGTCTCCAAGTGGAAGTTTCATCAAATTGGTAACCAAGTCTTCATAACATTGTTGACTGGTGAAAACATATAACTGAAACAAAATACAGGTTAAAAATGAACATGATGAAGTTGAAGTGTCAAGCACAGTTTAGATATGTTTGATTCAGTCAAAATAAAATTTGTTAATGTCCCAAATCAAAAAATATAGTAAAAATGAAGCCGTATTATAAGTTTGGTATGTATATCACATTTAACCATCAACCCCTTCCCCAATTCTTAAAATAAAACTAAAACCAAATGTTTGCATAAATCCTATAGTTTACTACTGGCGATCAAACTTGATACTTTTAGGATGAAGTTTGCTTCACATCATTCCTATGTTGTGTCTTGTGTACTACCATTTGTTTATTTGTCTTTTCTTTTTTTTAGCCATAGCGTTGCCAGTTTATTTTTGATCTATGAGTTGGACTGTCCCTCTGGTATCTGTCGTCCTTCTTTTAACATGATTACATATATTTGTTATATTTTATTTAACGAATAAGAATATACTAATATGAAATACTTAGTATCAAAAATATATTTTCTAATTAACATTTTAGATAATGATAAAAAAAAAAATATTTGTAAAAACTTATATCTTTCCAGTAGTCTTGGTAGACAAAGGAAAAGCGATTGTTTTGAAAATATATAAGATTTTGTCATGTAGACGATCTTGGTTTAAATTGGTCAAATGGACTTATTATGTGTATTTATAAATTGATAAATTGGCAAGAAAAACTGCTTTAAAAACTGAAAAACGCTAACTATGTTCACCATGCGTAGACACGAATCAAATATATTTAAACTCTGGCTAATACATTTAATTGACTTGATAGAGTATAAGCCATTTTGTTGAAAATTGTACGTTTTGCATTTCATTAAAACGTCACAAGTTGTACTCACATTGATCTTTCACGATAAAATCAA
The DNA here is from genome assembly GCF_036588685.1 of Mytilus trossulus. Taxonomy (NCBI): domain Eukaryota; kingdom Metazoa; phylum Mollusca; class Bivalvia; order Mytilida; family Mytilidae; genus Mytilus; species Mytilus trossulus. The sequence goes on along the minus strand of NC_086383.1, from coordinate 32,046,916 downwards.
GAAAAATGGGCAAATTTCCATAGATAATTGGATAGGAAACATAAAGTGCATACGTCGACCTTTAATGTTTGGGAAGAAATTTAACATGTCTTATTTGATTATTAAGCTTGTCGATGCCTGCGCTATATGTTTCCTGGTCCTTTATTTGGTTGAAATCAAGTTGATTTTGTCAAATTTTAACAAAATTCCTTATCTTGACCCTTTTTGGATGTAAAAATCAACGTGGTAGAATGACACTTTGACAAAGAAAGAGTGCTGTTTAACTTTCTCATATGTCTCTTAGGCGACTTAAAACATTTATAGTCTTGTAATTATAAACTTTATAATTGGGGCCAAATATGTCCCTTACCGAACTTACTCATTTCTTAAAAAACGCTATATTCTGATATTGTGCGTACTCCGAAATTATTGGGGAGAAACTTATAACTGACAAATCAAATTGTCCAGTTTGAATGTCAACAACACAATCAGTGCTAGAACCTCCAACAAAGTCAAATCATCACTTTACGAGTTTTTTCATTCAGTATATTTCGGCATTTCATTTAGAAAATCCCCCTCTATGTTCAAAGTAGCGTGGAAACATGTATTGATGATGCATGGGTAGTATAAGTATTATTATACCTATAATATACACCAAAGAAACAGCAGCAAAATAAACAACAATGCAATTGCGATAGTGTGCTTGTGGTAATTTAATTAACATCAGTAGAAGCTTTAACATTAGTGACGAAGTTTTAGCTGAGGTGATATTATGGTTCAATAATATTGTTGGTAGGTGTGTTTTTGTGGTGTTTCTTACTCCTCTTGCAGCTACCTTTACAAAACTTGGCGATATCTTTTTTTCAATTTTTGACCTTAGAAAGCTTTAACCTTTTACCGCCAACAAGAAAATTGTTAAATCATTTTCAATGGGTTATGTTCAAATGAACTTCGCCTGGAGAGGAAAAGTTGATTAACTAGTGATAAGTATAAACGAACTACTTGATGAACCAGTCAGCAATTTTCTCCCACACGCAAAATTTGGAATAAATTGACTGTGCCGTGGAACGGGGTTGTTGTCCGTTGATTCATATTGTGTGATTTTTTATATCTTTTTTGGACATTTTCTTTTTTTTTCATTGACATGATGTTTAGACTTTTGATATTTTTTTTCGTCACGAAATACGACGTGACTGCAATAATATTACTAGAAGTAGAAGATGTGCAATGTTAATTGTTTATTATTAAATGTAGTGGTAGTTTTAATAAGGATGTTGACGGTTTAATTTCAATAGTTGCTCATAACACAAATTATGAAAATAATATATTCTCGTCTTTCCCCAAGTACTTGGAATATCTCTAGGTCGAGGTTAGTGCAGTGGAGATTTTCGAAGATCGAACATACATCTTTTTTCCACTTACGAGAACATGATTCGGGTGAATTACCTGTCAAAACAATTCAATGACTGAATTATATGCATTTTACAATTAAAAAAAAAAGATTAGGGTAGAAGGTCAAGGGGACAATCAACATTTTTAACTAATTTTGTTGTCATAACATTCTGATCGATCAACAGTTTATCTATTCTAATCTAAACTCTAAATATTTTTAACATTTTTTTAAGGAATTTGGTTTTAAATAAGCTTATCAAGAATAAGTATTTTCATATTTTTGTTTAAAAAAGGGGTTCATTTCATCAAACTATTTTACTAACGCATTTGTAAAAAATTAAATATGAAACTAATCGATGAATACATAGTAGTTTTTGTAGAAATTGATAAAATAACGATTATAAGTTATTGAAAATATGACAATTTTAGATTATTTATCCTGGACATGGAAGTTTGAGCACAACAAAAATATGTAGACCCTATCTAATTTTCTATTTAGCTGACATGATCCAGAAGCAGGGTCATTGTCCGTTATTTTTTGTTCCTTAATTATTTGGTGGATAGTTGTCTCATTGGTTATCAATCCACATTTCCCTCACTTTCCCAACAGAATTGTATTTCAGGTTCAGAGCTATAATTAAATCATGTTGGAATACCACATTTACAAAAACATCATTTTTGTATCGGAACCTGAAGTTGGTTTGAATTGGTAGCGTTCGACGTTTCCGACATCATTGCATAAAATCGTCCATGCAAAACTTATAAAACCGTACGACTTTCAATGAAAAGCGAAATATTTTTTTCATATTGAGCTAACAAGTTTTTAGTTTAACAAAACTTCAAACAATTAAAAAGCGGAAAACAGTTAGAAAAACATAAGCAAATGCCTGTACCAAGTCAGGAATATGACAGTTGTTATTTATTAGTTTGAATATTGATATGTTTGAGCAATTTGATTAGGGACTTCGCGTTTTTGGTCTTTTTCGATTTCAGCATTTTTGTGAGTTTACTGTTTTCTATCCACGACTACATATGACACACACGTGACGGCCTTTGCATAGGGACAAGGAGAATGCAGCGCTTCTTAATATAATATCGGCCCACCTTATACACCAAAACAGACTGAGTGTTGTTCAACTCATACATGTCATATGGTCGGTACAAACTACAGAAATAAAACAGCACAAACAAAATAGGAGTACTAGTATATATCATTTTTCAAAACGCAAAGATATGAATCGGTATTGAATAGAATTCCACTTTACCATGGTTGTCCATCGGCAGTTCAAACCATACGACATATTTCTTAGATAATCGGTACGTTTTTTGGCATATCTTGTAGGGAACTTAGTCCTATAATACTCGCGATCCTTTCAGTACCAATAAGAGGTGTGCATGTCACATTACAGGGGCCCATCTTCATTATATCAGCAGTCACATTGTTCACAACTGAATCATCATCTACTTCAAAAACTAAAATAAACCAAGATATACAAATTTTTCAGATTTATTGTCTACAACAGTCAAAATTACACCAACATATTAGACACCAATCTTAAAAGAATGTTTCAGTTCATGAAAAATAATAAATTTGATATATAACTAAATTTTGACACTATTTTTTGTCGCTTCTGTAACTTCCAAAAAAAACCAGCTGGCTGTATTTCATAATGTGTCTTTCAGACACATGCAATTCGAATGAATTATTTATATATTGAGAATTGAAATAGGGAATGTGTCAAAACTGTAATTATCCCCCCCCCAAAAAAAAAAAAAACATAACAGAAAACCCCCCATAGAGAGAAATTTCAGCACCCGGGTATTGGCTGAAATTGACCCCTTAGTAAACATGCTTCACAATTACAGTTCCGTGAAAATTAATGTTATACTTAACTTTTAGATAGAGACAAGAAAAAAAACAAGATAGAAAAAAATTCAAGACTAATAAGGGCTACAAACTACTGACTTGGGGTACATAAATACGACTTGCTTAACATGTTTTGTGAGATCGCAAATTGTCACGACTGTTATAAACTGTTCATACATATTTTATAATTCTATTAATCTCACGTATACTGAGTACGTTCGAAGTTGAGGCATTTGTAGCATCGCCTATTTTTTTTAAAGATATAAATGCTTGTTTCACTGTATATCAATATTTCAGGCGCTTTATACACAGTGGTGACTGCGGTAGCTCTGTTTTGACATGTTTACCTTATATGTTTATTTTGTTCACGCATCGTTGTAAATATACAAGAGCTTGATGCGACTGTCATAAAAGTGAGAGATTTAGCGCTATAAAACCAGGCCCAAGTCACCATTTTCTACATGTAAAAATGCCTGTTCCCAGTCAGGAATATGACAGTGATTGTCCATTCGTTTGATGTGTTTTATCATTCGAGTTTGCCATTTAATTAGGGTCTTTTCGTTTTGAATTTCCTCGGAGTTCAGTATATTTGTGATTATACTTTTTTATATGAAAATCATTTAAAATACTGTATGTTTTAAATATTATAGTTTGTTTATATGTGATAGGTGTTTGCCCCTCATGATACATAAAAAAAAATATAAAATGTCTTATCTTATTGTACCCTTTTGGGATTATACAACTGTTAGAGAACAAACTTGCAATAATCTTTGCTTCTCCCACAACCTGAAAGTATTTGCTGAATATAATAGTCCTGATAAATTTCATATAAAGTTATGTTTCGACTGCCATATAAAGGGTGTATGTACAAAAAAATTAATACTTGAAGTAAATTTGAAGACTTACTTCGTTTGTAATATTGAACTACTCGTAAATGAAAAAAAGGTGATTTTACAATAATTTAACAAAAAAAACCACTTTGAGTAGTAGTCAAGATAGAATTAATGTCTCATTAGAGGAAATATGTAGGATAATAGATCAACAAAACCGCCACAACATATGTAGGTATTCATTGATATAAATTCATATCTTACCCTGAATTTATATGATGCTTTGCCTGCAATGACACTGCTAGCACTGTGTATAAATGATTCAATCTCTATTCCGCTGCTATTTCTTATTTCAATAGATAATAAAACTCGCAACATTTTCCCTTCAAATACAACATGAATAATTAATACTACTGTAATTTACTAGTATCCAAAATATGTGTGGAATACATTCAATTTCATTTAGTTCTGTAGCAAGTAAACATTATTTAACAGATAAATTTCAGAATATGAGGTTTTCTTTCCTTCTTTTTTTCAAGGAAGTAAAATGCAAATTGCAAAGCAGTGAACATCATGGACATATAACGTATTTTTGATTGTGATTCAGTCATTGTAATGGATATCAAGCGAATACAATGGTTTGTGACAAATACAGTCTAAACAAGTTTATGATTTAAAATTGCAATAATTTATTCGTGCAAACATGATTCAGAAATTCCAGTGGTAAAAAACAAATTAATTGATATCAAATAACAAAAGAATGTATTATGTGTTAGAGTGAAAGATTAAAATGCATTAAACGTTTACAACAGAGAGCTAGTTAAGTCCAAAACGAAAGTACAAATCCTCGTACGTATGACTCAGAAACGTTTTACTCCAATGTAAGGAAGGATTAATTACATTCAACTGTCAATTTCAAGGAAATATATTTTTCGACCTATTTCTGTTTGCAACTAGATGTGACATTCTATGATTTGGTGGTATTACACCTTAATAATGTTAAAGTTCATAAAGGGCATTCAACCTAATAAGTCGAGAAATAAACTGTGAAATCCATCGAAAGACAAAGACTTTCGGTCCTGAAAATTGAGCAACACCATCTCCATTACAATCGGGTGATGTGAGGTACTGTGGGAGTGTAAGCAGATCAGACTTGTAAAATATTTATAACTTAAATAAAATATTTGATAGCGGAAATACCAACTTGCGTGGAAACACGACTTAAGTTACATTTGTTTTTATTATTAACAACTCTTCATTGCGAAAGTGTTTTTTTTCATAAACAGAGTACAATGTAATGTTTTGTTAAACCTAATTTTGTTTATATCGTTATCTTTTTCTTTTTTTCTGTTTTTGAGAGGTTGAGGTGGATTTTTTTCTTCGTGTACTTCTGATTAATTTTGTTTTCTTACTATTGTATCTGTTTTGTTTGCAGAATGAACTACTGAATTAGGAGTTTTTGTCGAATTATACAATCAGGTGAAACATGATAAAGGTTCAACAAATCAAAAACAGATGTTTCGTGAAATACAAAACTTAAACAAAAATGTTTGTAGTTTTGAATATGAATCAAACATATCATTGTAGAAAACATTCAAATAAATTACTTTTTGTTTAAATGCTTGCAACAGTTTTTTTTGTTGTATTTGTACATAATTTTGAACATATGTATCTATAGTGGATATGTAATCAAATTATTGCAACTTATATAAATCCCTTTCACCTTTGCGGATGCGAGTGCTGCCTTGTAGCAGCATCAGTCTGCTCCTTTTCGAAATCTACAATAATTATAGTGTTTTTATTTGCAAGAGATATGGCTCTCTCTTAACACAGGTCATTCATGTATCGTCGCCTACCGACGGATTATCATCGTTTGCCAAGACCAGATGGGGCCAAGGGGGTAACCAACAATTTAGTCCCTGGAATTTTCTCCTCGAGCGAGAATCTACAAGAAACCTTTGTGTAAGTAGTCCAATGCACTAACATCAACACCATGCGTATTCATACATAACATTCCTCATGGGGAAGATGGTGTATAATAACGTATGATGTATTGCAAAAAGCTTTACAGTATAATTATTAGCTTTTATATAAATATATAGTATGAACATAAGTGGTGAATATAGCACAATTTAACAATAGTCCCGTCAACCTTGAAATAGTCTGTTATAATTTTTGAATTTTCAATATGAAATTGATAGGAAATACGGAATTATTTATAAATTTCTAGATGTATCACCATAACGTCTTGAATAAGTAATGACAGCAAACATAGAACCACTACTTTAAGACTCTTGTAGATTGAGTATGTTTGGATATTAAATTAGGTGGGTTTTTTTTTTTAAAAAGAAGAAAATAATGAATGAGAATTATCTTTGAATTCAAGATATAAATACCCGATGGAGATGGATAAAGCTCGGACACAGCAGTATTCTCTGACCATAAAGGTTCCTTTGTTATTATATCTGCACGGACTTTTATTTGTATTTCTGTCATTTACTTTTGCTCTTTGCATGTCTGATGTTCATTGTCTTCCTATCCTTGATTTTCATTCTTGGAAAGCGTGTGCGAAGGAAAAATCAGTCAGCGTTATAATGGAAGAGTGCATTGGGATTTTTATTCGAGTGCGTTCTATTTTTAATTAATTTGTTATATATATATATATTTATGTATACACAGTTATGCTAAGCTATTTGTTTGGAGAATATTGTATTATGACTCTTCATTTAAAAAACAGGATTGTACGTTGAGGTGTGTAGTATAGCATGTTTATATTGTACTCAGATATTCCAAGCTGGAAAATTACCTAACGTTATGATGATGTTTAAATTATACCGAAGTAATAAATATATATAATATTTCTTGTTGGAATGTTAATAAGGTGTATCGTAAACAAGTCTATAAAAGTATTCATACATATTATATACGCGTATACGTCGTATGTATTTTATCATGAAAGTCATATATCTGTCACTTTATTGCACAATATATCCAATTTATATTCAACAGTCAGCATGAACCGAAACTCAAGATATGATGAAAATGAACAAAATCTACTTGGATTCAGGAAAGTAACGTACTGGGAAAAGTACGGCTTCAAATGTTTCCGTTATCCAAAGACGGAGAGATAACTATTTCATATGATGCTAACAATCAGACAGTTTGATCGACAATATATAAATGACTTAAACTACATTACACATTGTCTATTTAATACTATTCAATGTGTCTGAGAATTGTCGTTAACACAGGTGTTAAACAGGTATTTTCAGAAAAAGATGGTGTAGTGAACCTGGGTTTATAGCTTGTATTTTACTTGTTGAAAGTTTCGTTAAATTGACAAAATTGAATAAGCAGCCTAAAAAGGCATAATGTGTGTATTTGACAATTGTTAGCATCCAGCTTCCAAAACAGTGAAAACATGCAAAACAGACTATAAATTTCAAACAAAAATACAAATAATCTCACAGAGACGCCAATACAAACGGTAGAGTAGAGAGTAAATATACAATTTGTCAAGGACGTCAACAACAAATAAATGATATCGCTGATAGTACATATTAATACCTCGTATACCAAACTTTTAATTTCATAAAGTAAGTATTTATAGAAAAGTAAATAAAATATAAACACTTTAAAACACAAGTGTCTGCATTGCATCACAGGATCCACCTTTACAATGAATGCATACTATCAGAATGTCAATATCTCAATGAGGGGGTGCATACATACAAAGATCATTGACCAATAAAATTATTTTAGCAAGAAGACAAATAAGGGGGAACCCAAGTAATACACAGTTATGCTATGCTATGTTTTTTTGGAGAATGTTTCATTACTTTTAATTTAAAAGAGTTGATGTTAATGTGTAGTACAGAATTTGTATGTTATAATCTCAATTTTAAACATAAAAGTTTACCTCAAGACAGGATTAGATTTAAATTACAGAAGTTATGAATAAATGACATCTTTATTGCGGGAATGTAAATATTTCATATTGTAATCAAATCTATAAAAATATTTAATAAATACCAGTATACATAAACATCATTTTTATTTGATCTTGAAAGTCATATAAATTTTCATAATCTTGCACAATATAATTCCTTCATATTCAACAGCCAACATGAACCGAAACTCAAGAATTGATGAAAATTTGCAAAATATGCATGAATTGAGGAAAATAACAAATGTCACTGTTAACAGAGTGTGCAGTTTGTTAGTAATAATTGATTATACTTAAAAAAAAAGCTTTCACGTTCAAAAGAATTTGCATTTTCGAAAGGGTGCATTTGCTGTGAACAATTTGTTTACTTGTGTTCTGTAAGATATTCGAAAACAAATCCATGCCAAAACAACCACCAACATTAGTAACGTCGCAATGTTAGATAAAGATAAATGACAGGCGAAAAATAACACAAGGAAAATGGAACTCATGAGTCAAAAACGAACTCATTTAGTTTTAGTATTATACAGAGTTTGTGCTTAACAAATTAGAAAACGCAAAAATTATTTCCTAGTTATTTAAAGTCTTATACAAAAAATACTGATTCCTACGACAAATACAGAAAATGCTGAATTTTTTGGTAAATTTGTTAAGTTTGTTGGCTATAATTGTGAATAAGTCGGTTTTCCAATGAGTACGCAACATCTGTTTTAACTGACGGATACTGTTTTGTTTTCATATGAAACATAATTCAGACGGAATCTGTTTTAAGATTAAACTGACAAAATAAATTCTCATGTTTTTAATTAATTTTCAAATATGTTTTTCTACTGTCACTGCATTACTGTCTTTTAAATAAGTGGTGATTTTATTAGGGAGTTTCCGTTTTGAATTTTCATTGTAGTTTAGTATTTTTGTGGTTTTACTTTTTTCATATAGTCAGAAGAACTTGATAACACGAATACAACGTAGATCAACAGATTTGTTTCATATTTTAAATTTTCTCTCGCTGTTGACACCGACGGACGTCATATAATTAGAGTCATAAACAAAAGTGACATATATTCGAAGTCTCCGATATTTTGATAAAAGTAAAGTCGTAAATATTTGCATTGCAGTTTTATTGATATAGCCTTTTCCCGATTGTGAAATAATTATTGACTGTGGCTTTGAATAGGGGTTGTTGCATTTAAATGAGGAGACGCTTACACTACCGATACAGTTGCTCTTGGTCGGTTTGCAGTTTATTCGATGTACTAAGTTTTAGTTTGTCTGTTTTTGATTAACAAAAGTTGATCATTGGTGCTTAAATATTATAACGATTCCCTATACTAAGTATGTCTACATTTAACCCATTTTTGATAATCGAATAAGAATATCGTGTCCAATAATCAGCAGTGAAAAAAATGTATGTACACCAATACCATGACAGTTTTAAGAGGAAATAATTGAATCAGTGTATGTTTTATAGATAACGTGCCTTGGACGGGAAGTGATTTGAAGAAAAGATTCTTATATGAGCGCTTAGTAAATAAAACTGGTACTGAAATAGACATACGCAAAAGACAACAACTATTTATCACAGACGATATGATACAAAATGCAATTCTGCCAGAAATAACACAAATATCGAGTGGAAGTTTAGCAGAGGGACTTGATTTACCAGGTAGTGATATAGATATAATGCATGTAATCAAATACGTAGACGTAATACGGGATGTGAAGAATATTAAACAGTCAGTACAACGCACAACACTAGTTATGGAGAGCGAACACAATCATCCTGGATGTACTTATCTCCTATTAGTTGATGGAGGGGAAGGAGACTCTACCTTTATGCCACCGGAATGCTTTGAAAGCTATAGAAATGGTTTATGTTTATCAGTGAACAAATTTGTTAATAAGATAGATAACAAACATCCCAATTATAGGTTATCGGTACACGGACCATTTTTATCAGATAAAGATCAATGCGACGACTATGCATTCTGTCTACGAAGTAAGTATTTACCTTACAATGCAACAACATGGGCTACACGTCACCGATTACAATGGCCACCGAATGCCGTTATTGACAAGGTTGAAAAATACGGATGTTTGGTAGTACCTATTGGGTCAAGGACGTTGCCAGATTGCAATGTACTAACGAGATTGTCTTTTTCTGTGGCAGAAAAATGCTTGTTCATTCGTTTAATTTCACTCATTTTTAATGTTACTGTCTCCTCAAGTTAACATTGAAGCATATGGTGAACACAAACAAACATATCGAAGGATTATTGTGTTCCTACTTTCTGAAAACAGCTTTATTCTGGGTCTCAGAAGAGGTTGATATAGATACATTTCAATTTTCTAATTTGTGTTCCATTTTTTCTCTCTGCCTCAGTAAATTAATATTTTGGGTAAATAACTGTTATTGTCCGAACTATTTTATACCTGAGCAAAACATGGTCTTAGGAAAGATCAGTTGAGATAATAATGCACTACTTATAAATGTTCTGGATAGCTTTAAGTGTGACGGAATTGATGGCTTGTTAAATATTTTATCTTCGCACGATAATGGTCATCATGGTTTATTAAGTATCCAGCGAGAATCGTCATTTATAATGTTAGACTAACTATTTTTCAGGACTACTGAAATAAATTTATATTATCTGTATGAGATAACACAATGTTACAAATTACTAGAATTTACATAAGCATTACTGAAGTCGAATTCTTCCAAATTCATTGTTGATATATGTAAATATCCCTTTACTAATTTAAGTCAATACACAGTGCAATTACTACCAACACTATCAAAATTGACTTATAACAGATTCAATATACCAAAACGTTATCATAGACATTTACAGGACGGTATTAAGACAGATGCTGTATCTGGTTTGTTGTTATACACGGCGTTTTATTATGTAACAGGGCAGTTCGATGTTGCACTAAGACTAACTGATTATATTCTGTCCAGATGTTTATTCGATATGGTTTTGGTAGGCTGTCAATATTACAGAGACAACCAAATCAATTATTACAGAAATCATGTACATTACACAATGAAATTAATGACAAGATGAGAATGACAGTTGTAAATATGATTATGTACGTACAGCCCTCGTCATTAATACATAAGGAACTAGAGGTGAAAAACCAGGACCTATGCATACCTCCTATTTTTATGACTCATTGTTTTAGATTTCTCTGCTATCATCATATAGGTGATATCTTAAACAGACATCATGCTTTACGTGATTTATAGTCAACAGTGAAAGGTGGAAATTTAATTGGTGTAAATACTTTATCTATATCAAAAACAATACTTGGCGTTTGCTTTAAAATATGTTAAACTGTATAATACTTGGATGTGTCGTCATTCTCCTACATATATTAAACTATTTTTCATTACCTGATTTTTGGATTTATATGACTGTTAAAAAAAGGATTGTTGAAAGAAAAAAAAAACATATGGTGGTACACTTCTGTTTCTGCTACGGTCCTTTGAATATCTGAATATAATACTGTGAGTTCAAGTAACCGTTCGCAATATACAATTTAAAAAAAGGTCATCTGTTCAAACGTACTCATGTGTAACACCTACCCAAGTACCAATAATCCTCTGCCAAAAACAGTCAATTTATCATCAAATAAATTCTGAAAATTGTTCTTCGCGACGACAATTCACAAGGATATGACCAATATTTAACTTACTTAATATCAGGAAAAAACATACAACCAAAAAGCCATAGAATGGTGTCTGCATTATTTGTGTGTCATCTATTGTTGATAGCAACAATCAGCTTGTTGATTTTTCTCTTGTGAATTGTTCCACTTTTGTTATACCTGAACCTTTCTTGTTAACTGTATGGTACGGGTTTTGCTGATTGCTGAAGGCCATAAGAATATGTTGAATATTAATGTAAAAAAAGAAAAAAGAAAATGTTCTAAAAATGTGAAATATTTATTAGATATGATTACTAGACATGTGCTTTGTAAGACATACTATTTTGCCAATACACACAATTGAACATTAATTTCAATTCAATAACAATCATCATGTCAATTTAAATCATTCAGATAAAAATGAATTTGAAAAAGTTATGGATCATTTTAAATAACATATACTCAGTGTTTGGCTAAAATAATGTTTGGAATGAATTCTAAACAAGTAGTATACTATTTTTTTATTCAACGCCTCTATTAAACGCTACTATTTTGTAACAGCAATTAGCATTTGAATACAACTAATTGATAGTGTCTTTTACAATAACCACAATCCTGGTTTCAAAAACTATTGATTGCATAAATATTTAAAACAATATGACAAAAACAATTTCAGAATTTGTTATACACGAAAACAAATTACTTATATGTTCATATTAAACATTACTAAACTTAATTAAAGGGATATTTCTTGTTTTCGTATAACTGAGTAAGAAGTTTTGCATTCTTGAATATCCTATCTTCCTGGTTAAATCTCCACATATGAGTTTCCCAGCTATCAGCAGCGTTTTTACAGGAGAAGACATATACCTTGAGAAAAAATGTGTATGCATGTTAATTTTTATGAACACAATAGATTCAAGACGAACGAGCTAACTACAACCAAAACAAAGATAAAGCATGCTGTGTACAATAAAGAGTAAAGGAGTGTACTAAAGTAGATCCATCGGTGGCATTCGGCTGCCTTCTTTTCTCTGATATAGGATTTGTTGTCTCTTTGACACATTCTCCATTCCCTTCCCAATTTTAACCAATCACAAATCTTTCTAATAATACTGTTAATCAGTTGCAATGGTTTACGCAAAACCCACTGATGCCTTGAGATGAATGCGATAATGATGATATTCGTTTAACTCGGATTTACCTTTTGATTGTGGTTTGAGAAGTGTTTTTCTTTTCGTCAATTTTGTTTATGCTATTCTACGGCCTTTTAATTTTTGTTTATTCCTTCGACATATGTTGCTTTCCTTTATGGTGTCTAGGGTACCAAGCTGACGTTTCTAATACCCAATATGTTCTTGTATTTTGTCACGTTTTTTAATTCCTATCTTGTCGTATTGCAATTTCAAACGATTAACCATACGACACATGACGTTACATTATGTTATTACAGTATTACGATTAAACAAAAACATCTCGTCAAATACAACACTGACTGTATTTATTATGCAAAGGCAGAACTATTAAACGTCGGTATAAATTAACGACAAACCATTTGTCATTTTATTTAGGAAACATGATTGCGTAAATTTACCAATTTCCATTGTCAATTTTATGATACGTGCAGTCTTTAATCTTAACTATTTTGATATTAAGGAAAACAAAAGGATTAAAAAAATCAAATGGTTATTGAATTAACTCTTTCAATATCGTATACAATTGGAAAATCAAGATAACATAATGGCATAAATGGATTCAGATTTAAGGATGTCCACCCCCTGAGGAGCCAATATTTCTAAAAAGAATATTTTCTTCTTAACCTGACTTTTTTGGTCGATATGATTGTACAACATGTATTGGTAAAGAAAAAAAATCATGAAGTGGATGTTTCGTTTGCTATGTCCCTTTTAAAGTATCTTATTTTGATGAATTTTCTTTTTTGTTCTAACATCTTAAAAAAGTTCCGCACTTAAACTTTGTTTATACATATAATAGCATGGTAATTGATTTGTATACTTCAGTAAAAAAATAAACTGCTATATTATTGAAAATTCATCTTTGGCCTAAGAATAGACATATAATACAATTTTGATAGTGGAATAAATAGAAAGTCTTTCAAATAATAAAATGAGAAGAGTATGATTGAGGAAAAAACTGGATATAATAAGAAGTTGATACGAGTTTTTTGCGATTTAAACGTTTTACTTTGAATACTTTATCATTCTGATATGGCTAGTACTTGACATTTTCCGGCTGCATAATTTATAAAACAAAAGAGATAATTATTTCTAATTTCTGGATATTTTTTGGATAATTGCTAGTAGTATCACTGGACGTGGTGTTGGTGGTACAGCTGTCGTTGTTGCTCAGTACACAAAACATATCAAATAAAACATTTACCCGTCTTTCCCCAAGTACTTTGAAAATTTCTATATCCATCATTTCATTTGGATCTCGTCGTTGTCTTAAAATTGATAAAGCTATGTCCCTCCAAGTTCTACCACATTGATCATCTGACATGCCTGTTGAACAACAAAATCTTTCAACGAATGAATAGTGTAGCATTGCAAAGTTTAAAAGGTAGGTAGACGATAACAAGGATATCAAAATATGTAGTAAAATATATGGAATTATGACCAAAAATCCTTTTGGCATACAATTTAAGATATGAAAAGGCAACCAAACGAAAAAGCAAAGCTACATTCGGATGCTCTAGGAAGATAATAACTATTTCTTTCTCTTCATAAATGGCACATGAATGACTTCTATACTGTGGGAGCAAATACTTTTACTTTATAATTGCATTGTTAAATCCTTGAAGTGATATAGGAAACGCAACCCTATAAATATCGTATCAATGTGGTGACTAATACGGAAGTATAGTATATCGACGCACCCGGTCTCTAAAATGTTGAGTAATGGAAATGAAAACATTCAAATACATCATTTTGTTAAAAGTGAAATTACGTTGTTTCACCTCTGAACAAAGTGATGAGAATGGTAGCCGCGAAATTGTTTATTAACCGCTGATAATTGTGTAAGCATACCTAGGTCGGGATATTCTTAATCATTAGTTCTCGTTTCTAATTACTGCCTTATATATTTGCTCTTTGTGAATTATTTGTCCGACTGTTAAACATTTTCTTTTTTCTTTTGAGTTTATTTTCACTCTGTCATTTTAATTTGGTATAGGTTTTTGTCATTGACATTTAGTCGATAACATCAACGTAAGTTGTGTCTCCGTTGAATAGTTCTTTCACTGGCAGTCTCCATTAATAAGAGCAAGGGTTAAAGGGCTTACCTGCTGTTATCATTAATTAAACGTTATAACAAAGGTATAACTACATATAAAACATGAAATTTTGCAATCGATAATAATTATGAAAGATACTCTACCATGATCGAAGGCAAATTCATACAATAGGACACTTCCGTGAAGCAATTTCCCTCGTCCAGCATTTCCGTCGTTGGAATTGCAACCATGGCCTAAAAGTCCCTCCCAATTATCCAAACGAGTAAGTGGTGTACATGTCACTAAACAAGGGCCCAGCTTCATGATGTCAGAGGTAACCATGTTGACAACTTCATCAACGCTTCCTTCATTTCCTTCAAAAACTAAATTAAAATAACACTGTTTTATTTGTTGTATAACCACTCACACTATCCGGTAACACGACTAGATATTATTCAACATACATGTAAGTCTATGAGCGTGTCATATTCATAAAACAAAATATACAATCATGGGCTATAGAAAGGTGAATATTCAACAAAAGAAGGTTGTTTCACTTAGGGCGCAGCCCGAAGTCAAATATGTTTTTAGTGTTGACAATTGTGGATATCTATAGCTTCTAGAGGCAGTACATGTTTTATCATACCGAACTAACAGTGTAAGTGCCTTTTGAATAATTGAAAAAACACGTAGTTTAATTCAGCTTGTTAAGTAAAAATAACAAATTGACTTTTGAACATAAATTAGTGTCTTAAAATTCCTTGTATGTACAACAAATGCAGACTCTTTTGGAGAATATTAAGGGACCATTAAAGAACCGCTTAAAAAGAGATATCATCGGCACAATATGCATTTGCAATTTTGTGATTCCTAGTCTCTCGATGGGCTTCCTGTAACGTAAAAGTTTCCATTTATTTTATTTATGTTTGTGATGTCAAGTTCATAGGAGATAATTCGCTGGTGAATAATGTGATTATTCACCGCTGATATTTATTTCTAGGGTTGTTTGTCTTTCTTGCAATTAAATGAAAATAAGTATTTCCGTTTTCACACTTTTTTCTTTCAATTCAAAACAGCTTTATTTGTTAAACAAGTACTAATTTTCTGATGTTACCATTAATGTTTATATATGACATGTATGAATTAACACCGTATGTTTATTCGCTAAATGTGAGTTAACTACTAAAATGATTTACTTATTTTGCCGGATAGATGCTCGTATCTGACTTTGTATACATTTCTAGAATTATGCAAGTGGATTGAAACCGTATAAATTCTATAAAGGGTTTGTATGATTCCATATTGGGTTAGTAAGCGGTGCTTATTTTAAAACATGGTTTAACCCCGCCGCATTTTTGCGCCTGTCCCAAGTGAGGGGCCTCTGGCCTTTGTTAGTCTTGTATTTTTTTAATTTTAGTTTCTTGTGTAATTTGGAAATTAGTATGGCGTTCATTATCACTGAACTAGTATATATTTGTTTAGGTGCCAGCTGAAGGACGCCGCCGGGTGCGGGAATTTTCTCGCTACATTGAAGACCTATTGGTGACCTTCTGCTGTTTTGTTTGTTTTTGTTTTTGTTTTTTAATATGGTCGGATTGTTGTCTCTTTGACACATTCCCCATTTCCAGTCTCAATTTTATTAGTAGTCACTGTTGTTTTACGTATAAAAACGGTGCTAAGGATTTACCTGTTGTGTTTCAACAGACAAAAAAATCAACAATGATTAATCCAAATCGACTCATAAACCAATCTTAAACTAACAAGTTGATATTGTTGACATTTGATTGTGTATTACCATTGGAAGTAGCTTCTTAATACTAACGGTACTGGTACTATAATCACTTTTAAAGTCTGAATACCAAATGTTATGACACTTGGTAAGATGAATTCGTCACAAAGTGTGCTACTGAACTTAACCCGATATAAATTATATTATTTCAATAGCACAATGTGAAGCTGGGTATGTGTCGAAACCCATGAACAATGTCGTTTGTGGTGCTCACTATGTAAAGTTGAGAATGGAAATGGGGAATGTGTCACAGAGACAACAACTCGACCATAGAAAAAACAACAGTAGAAGGTCACAAACAGGTCTTCATTGTTGAGAGAAATACCCGTACCCGGAGGTGTCCTTCAGCTGGCCCTTAAACAAATATATACCAGTTCAGTGATAATGAACGCTATTCTCATTTCCAAATTGTACACACAAAAACTAAAATTAAAATGATACAAGACTAACAAATGGCAGGGGCTCCTTACTGGGACAGGCGCAAAAATGCGGCGGAGTTAAACATGTTTATGAGATTTCAACCCTCCGTCTGATCGTACTGCGGAAAGGTCGAGAAGAGAAAATGTCTTCAATTATATACAAATTTATAACAAATTTGTCAATCATCTCTCGAGTGACGATATATCTTCTTTAGCGATACACTGTATTCTGAGTGTTGTTTACTACCTGAATGAAAGCTCAGATACAATGATTGCTGCAGACGATATGGAAGCACGTAAATGTCATTCAAATTGACAAATACGAGGGTATCAGAAGCCCAGTAGTCAGCACTTTGATGTTGATATGATCATCAAAAATGTGGTCATGTTTATAAATTTCCTGTTTACAAAACTTTTAATCTTAAATAAAAACTAAGGATTGTCTTATACTAGTCATAGATTAAATTAGCGGTAACTGTCTGGAATTTTGAATCCTCAATGTTCTTCAACTTTTTACTTGTTTGATGTTATAACTTTTTTGATATGAGCGTCACTGATGACTATAATGTAGACGAAACGCGCCTCTAGTGTACTAATTATAATCCTGGAAATGTACCTTTAATAACTAGTATATGTCAATGGGAATAAAACAAATGTATTCGCCGAAATAAGTTCACCAAAAATACGATGTTTGTGTCATTTTTCTTATATTGATACAAAGTTTATAAAAAAAATTGAAATAAATATACTGAAATTACAACAAATACGCTTAACAGCTTATAACTATGTAAACCATTTTAGTATAAACTATAATTTTCTTTATATATTTGTCCAGATAGAACTTTGATAACTGAAAACTAGCTCGCATGTTTACATAAGAAATGCAAATGTACCAAGGGCTATTTAAATGGATATGAGAAAGATACCCTTTGGACAAATTGTCATATCAATAATATAATACGTAATGTTGGCTTCTCTCCCCAATACCATAAAATTCCCTAGTCAGCAGACGTTTTTCGACAGTTTAACACTAACTAAGTTCTACTGTCTTTACGCAAACGTAGATTATTAATAAGATGATCTTAGACTATGATTGATGCTATCTTATCTTCTAGAAGATATCTTTTTATTTTTGCAAACCGAAGACACATACACCTAGGTACATTCATTATTTTCATTTTAAATTAAAGCTGTGTTTTGCAAATGATGTAAAAAAAATATTCAGAATTATTTAAAAAGCACATTGTTTTCAAGAATGCAGTATTTTATTTCTGCCATAACAAGCTTTTGATTTTAGAATCTGTAAATTTAAAAGAAAGAACATTGCTTAATGGAATGCTTGTTACTGTTGATTTACTCCTTCGTCCTCCTCAAAACCAAAGGTACACAACATAAAATGCTTGATCACTTTATTTTAAACAGCTTACCAAATGCACAAATGAAATTCAATACCCCACGTCTACCCCCTTTAATTATAAAAATGTCACAAAAATATCATAAAGTATTGATTTAATAATATTAGACATTTGGAACCTCACATCCTACCATTTATTAAATCGTCGTAATAGATTTGAAACACGTTGAACTGTTAATTGATATATATAGATTCTTACATTGACACCAGTGGATTATCGGATTTATCCAATCGAGATAGTTAAATTATCAGTTTTAAAGTCCGAGCCGCCTCGGCGAGGACTTTAAAATTTATAATTTAGCTATCGAGATTGGATAAATCCGATAATCCACGAGTAACTATGTAAGAATCTGTTTCTCTAATGATTAAAAAGACATTTTCCTTTTTTTGTTTACCGAAAACCCCCTTCGAGTGCCTTTCATATTGCACGAAGTTGTCAATTTCATTAACACCTGTTATCATATTTTGATTAATTCAGTTAGCTAAAAAGGTCATGACCTTTAAAATCATCCAATGATCTTTTGAGATCACCAGCAACCACACGTTGATTAAATTTTTTTATACAATGGGTTCGGAAAGGGTTAAATTTCCATAGAATTAGAGAAATATATATATATAAAACGTCTAAATAATATTCAACGATTTTTACCCACGAGGGCGCTGGATCGTTACAAGTAACGATACATTTAGACAATAAAATAAATTATATAAACCCCTAAAAAGTGTACATTACAACACCAATAACACAAAAAGGAACAATAAATGTAATTATTTATAAATATTTCGGATAACAGATATCCTTCGTCAGTCAGATTCTGATGTGAAATGAATCATCTTTAAGTCTTCTTAGATTAAACTTTTACTAAATCTTGAAATTTATACAATAAAAAAGGCAAACCGAACATCAGTTAAGAAGCTTGCATCATTCTAAAAATTTGTTGAATATGACATAGGTTATATGACTAATTACATCAGAGAGTTTAAATATATGCTTTAAATAAAAATAATAATGTGCGATATGAACGAGCACAGTTCTAAAGCTTTAACGGTGTCGATAATTATGATGTTTAAAACACACGGCCGTTTAAATATAATAACAAATTTTGACTAAAGTAAAATAATTGGACGTTGCTTGGTACTTATACATCCCTCAAAAAATTAAGTTATCCTCTCAAGCAGGCTCTTCGTCAGTGGGCTCTTGTAAGGGTTGTGGAAACATACGATGTCTGACTTGCAAATAAATACTGGATACCCAGACTTTTAACAGTCACTCCACTGGTACAGAATACACCATATTTTGCAATGTTAATGTTGTGTATCTCCTACAGTGTAAATGTGGTAAACAGTATGTTGGCGAGTCAGAACAGCCGTTTCACAAACGAATGAACGGTCATCGTAGCGACTACCAATGCAAGCCAGACCTATCTCTTAGTCGGCATTTGAGATCTCCTGGCCACAATAAGGCAGATCTCAATCGACTGACCATTACTATCATTGAACACAACTCTGCTTGGTCTAGGCAGGATAGACTTACTCGGGAAAAATTTTGGATAAGAAAATTAACAACTTAGCACAAAATGGTATAAATGAAAAGATGAAGTTCGACACCATGCAGTGATTCACATCTGGGTTATATTACTTATTATTACAGTCTCCGTTTCTATTTCTTTACCTTACTCATCTCTAAAATATATCTGTTGAATATAACAATTTAAATTGCTTAATGTTTTGAGGGATGTATAAGTACCAAGCCACGTTCAACTATTTTACTTTAGTCAAAATTTATTATTATATTTAAACGGTCGTTTGTTTTAAACATCGCAGACTCTAATGTAACTACACTACAGTTGTCATATCTGAAATATTAAGAAATTTAGACCGGTCAGTGCTGTTTATTTAGAAGTCGTAGTGACGCAATCTTGCTTGTAACATCATAATTATCGACATCGTTAAAGCTTAAGAATTGTGCACATTATTATTTTTATTTAAAGCATATATTTGAACTCTCTGATGTAATTAGTCATATAACCTATGTCATGTTAAACAAATTTTTAGAATGGTGCAAGCGTCTTAACTGATGTTCGGTTTGCCTTTTTTATTGTATAAATTTCAAGATTTAGTAAAAGTTTAATCTTAGAAGACTTAAAGATGAATCATTTAACACGTCTAAACATCAACCAAACAATGTTAGATCTTTTAATTTACTTTCGCAAATTTTTTGTTCTTCCCTTGCCGGGATTCGAACCCATGTTACTGTGATATCATGACGAATCGCCTGCACTGCTCTCTTCATATATATATACTTTACAGATATAGCCTTTGTATGAGGTCGATACAAGGATATATTGACCTGAAAGAAGTATATTGACTGAGGACGAAGTCCGAGGTCTATATACTTATTAGCAGTCAGGGGCATTACTTAAACAAGTAACAATTAAAATTACCTATACAAGTAATGTTGAAAACGAGGCTAATTTAAATATAACTTATATAAGTTATTTTTCTGAATATTATTTTTATAGGTGTCCAAGAATACAGATTTTACTAGCTTTAAATAATTTTCACAGTTATCTGGTTATTTTTCCCTCGATATATAAAAACTAATTCTTCTGAAACACTAATTAACTTTCCGACGCACTTATCTTTCATACCGACGCTTCTGGGTCAAAGATTGGTCTCTTAGGACTATTAAATTATCATTTTCCTCTAAAATCTTGAAGGTAGACAGTTATAAATAGATAGATACTTGTGAATTAATTAAGACCTGAAGTTATTTATAATTTGTAACCGAAATCAATTAAATATGTGCCTTAGATAAGTGTTATTGCTATTTTTTTCAAAAATGTTAAAAATAACTTATTCAGGTAATATTTTTGTCATTATTTTCAAAGTAACCCTTTATCTCTTTACTCCTCTCAAATCTGATCAATTCTTTATTTTATGATATAAAATGTTGTTTAAAATCATGAAAACTACATTTAGTGTAAGTTTCTATTGATAATTAAAATAACTCTATTAAGTAATTTTATTATTTTTAAAATAGAAAATTACTTATATAAGTAATTAAAAAAATAACTTGTTTAAGTAACGCCCCTGACTGATTAGGGTCGATATATCCTGTATTGACATCATACAAACTAACAAAGGTTATATTTGTTATATTATTAATTTCAGACCATTATGCATATTTGTATCAAAATCGTCATTTGATATTAGTTGTTATTTTATAGACTTTTTGTTTGTTTGTTTGACAGCTTGTGTATTTGCAATCTAATTAAAGATATATTTCGTCAAATAATCGATCACAGATATCATTTGTTTCAAAACGTTTAACGATATCCTGAAATTCATTACATGACGTCACAAAGTAAATCGAGTTTAAGATATTCTAAAAAAAAACGTGCAATATGCTCTGTGCAATATGCTTTTTGCTATCCGCCAGTTTTCTTTTCCTTCAAAAATATATTTTAACATGTGGCTATCCCTAAACGAATCAAATTTGTTAAAATATAAGAATTAAAAATACATACTTATAGTCAACATAAATATAGCATTCGATTTGTAAGCAACAATTACTCTTCAGTTGCAGTAAAAACTCAGGATATATTTAACTACAAGTATGACTTATATATATATATATTACTTCTAGTCAACATGAATATATCATTCGATTTGTAAGCAACAATTACTCTTCAGTTGCAGTAAAATCTAATGATATATTTAACTTCAAGTATGACTTATCAAATGTCTTTAGTCCTGTAAAGGCCAGCTTGCAACTAAAATGCCATCTTTCAAAATGGGTTAAATTAAAAAGGAATGTCGTATAACTTTTTGACCGATACGCTCTCCTGATCATGCATGCTTAACATGTTTCATGTATGAATATAGACTCTACAACTGCATCGAGTGAGAAACGAAATTTATCCACTCGAGACAATTAACCTTTTTTAAATTTCCAACCCAAGACTAACCGAGCGTTTAAAATATTCGAAATGTAACAGTCAAGAGTTAATGTATATCGTTTTTTACGATATTTGGACGACTGTGTAATCTATTTCATTTATTACTTTGAGACGATTTGCAGACAATCATTATTGGTGTTAAATATGCACAAAGTTTTGTTTGACTATTTGTCGTCTTTTGGGCATTGTAACCTTTTTTAGGGGAAAGAAGAAAATTTGACGAAAAAAATGAATTTTGACAAATAGCAAACTGAGATCAACCAAATAACACATTAATTTGATAACAAAAATCAACAGCATCAATTGGGTGATAATTATGGAAACGATCCAGCTTACGACATCACCGACACGACATGATTCTGTAGAATACAAAACCAGCAGTTTTATTTTATATATTTAAGATGTGTAAGTAACAAGTATAATATTATTGATAACAAAACAACGAAATAATAGATCTCATTGGAAACGTATCAATCGAAATCAACGAGTTAAACATATATATATACATTATACACTTGATAATCTTCTGTCTATATTTTAAAATAATGGTAGGCATCACTCATTATGTAAACTGGTTCAAATACCCATTAGTAAAAAAGAGTGTGACATATCTTATTCTTAAGCCCACTGTGTGAATATTCTCGTATTATTACAGCTTTTTGCTACCATAGGCTGTTACCGCGTATCGACAAACCTGTAGATCAGAAACGTTATTTTTTTGAAAATTAAATATATTAGCAGAGGGAATGATTTTATCAACTTATCTAGTATATTTGATGACTCTACCAATCAAAACTTTATACCTCCCTATTTTGATAATATAGAACCATCTATAATTTCATACACATTAAAAAAAAACAGCAGAATTTTTTTTTAATTATACGTCAGCTACATCAGGCGTGAATGTAGATAGTAATACTCCCTTAACTTGAAACTGTGAATCGTCAAAGTTTAGATATGTCCCCTATGGCCATGTTGTTACATGGGACCTCAATATCGTCCAGGACAGAGAGGTTAAAATCTTTTTGAAAAAAGGACCAACATACCGTCCTCCATCTAAAATAGATTGGAAAGAGTGTCCTCAAGTCACCAAAGATGCTCTTTCCTCGTTTTTTAAATAATGGTGTAAACGGGAAAAATCTGATAAAAATCTCTTGATTCTTATTTAAATAAATGTATGAATGTGGTAGATAAGAGAATATCACAGTTTGAAAATATTTTAGAAGTAAATAAAAGAGAACATAATACACCTATTTCTAGAATAAGAAATAAACTTTCAAAGCGGTGTGTGTTTGTACTGGCCGACAAAGCAGCCAACAATGTGGTGGTGGTATGTCGTAAATACTACACGGACGTTATTAAGAATACAATTTTTGATTCATCTACATTCAAGTCCATCCGCTCCACAGAGAGTCATATAGTAAACAAGCATAACAATACCACATCAAAGCTTAAGGCATCTTCGGAACATTTGAAGGTCCCTACTATGTATTGGGTACCTAAACTACAAAAAAAAAACATTTAGCTATCGTTTCATCTCGGCCTCTAGTAAGTGTTCTACAACTACTCGGTCAGTGCTCTTAACAAGTTCATAAACTACTATTAAAGAGCTTATCATAAACTATTGTAGTAAAATATATGAAAACAGTCATGAGTGTATAAACAAATTTGGATGTTTTAGATACATTATGGACTTTTGGTCCTTTCGATTCTGTTAAAGTTTTGATTTTGCTACTCTTTACACTACACTTCCACACTATCTTATTTAACAAAAGTTTTTCTATTTAATTAAATAGTCGTTTGGTAAAGCTGAATGTAGACATATTTGCTGCAACTCATTTAAAGCCTTCTTCTCTAAAGAGAAAGGTAAATATGCTAGATAGACTTACTGGAGGTGTGATGAGATGAGTGAAGCTGTTAATTTTCTCCTTGATAATATTTATGTACGTTTCGGCAACAAAGTTTGTCGACAGGCTGTTGGTATCCCCATGGGCACTAGTTGTGCCCCTTTAATAGCAGACTTGTTTGTGTACTGCTACAAATCACAGTTTATGATTAAACTCAGTAAAAACCCGTCGAAAATGCATTTAATTGATAAATTAAACAACACTTACCGTTAACTTGATAATATTTTTTCGTTAAATAATCAAGATTTTTTTCAATATACTGCTGTAATTTAACCCAAGGAACTTACTTTAAATAAATCAAATTTATTCGGTTATAACTGTCTTTTCATGGATTTAGATACTTCGGCTTTAAACGGGAAACTACACACTAAAATTTACGACACATTAAACATTTTTCGTTCCCTATTGTGAATTTTCCGTTTTTAGATGGTAATGTTCCCTTGGCACATTCTTACGCTGTTTATATTTCACAATTGTTCGCTGTGCCCGTGTCTTTGATGACGTTTTGATTTTAACGAACGCCATTTATGTATTACTGGTAAATTATTAAACCAGGGATATCATTACCTTAAATTACTTAAAACCTTTACTTTTTTTTCATAGATATAAAGATTTGGTTTTGAAGTTTGGTTGTGCCTGTAGAAAAAACTTATTTTATACGGGAAAGCACATCCTCATTTTTACGGAAATGATGTTAACCGTGCCCGGAAATTTAGAAATGATCCATGTAAACTTGTCGCTCCTTTAAATAAACTTATTCTGAAAGGTTACCTATTCAACACTGTAATAAGGTTATTGAATATTTTGTTTTTATTGGTATAAATATTGATTTTGTTATTAGTAGATTAAAATCTAACTAAATATTATTAGCATTTTATATACATATAGATATTCATGGATCTACACTCTGTCGATACCTGTAACTTGGCATTGTACAAAGTCATGTTTTTCTCTGGCTGGTTATGACGTCTTTAAACTAAATCCATTGGATGTTGGATGTGTACATATTTATTGTTTAGTCTTAGATGCAAAATATTTTTATAAGCTGTTGGTGGCTTTGAACTAGCTGTCAGATAACTGCGAGTACTCGCAGATCTGTTCATTGTGTCTTTTTGTGTCGGGATGTATAAGTACCCGGCCACATCCTCTTGTATTTTTATCCATCTGATGAGATCTTTTTCAACTGATTTTTATAGTTCGTTCTTATGTTGTACTGTTAAACCACTGTTTCGTGTTAGTGGGAGGGTTGGGATAATGCTAACATGTTTAACACTCCACATTATTTATGTTTATGCCTGTAATTCAGTGGTTGTCGTTTGTTTATGTGTTACATATTTGTTTTTCGTTAATTTACTTACATAAATAAGGCCGTTAGTTTTCTCGTTTGAATTGTTTAATATTGTTTTATCGGGGCCTTTTATAGCTGAGTTTGTGGGATCAGATTTGCTCATTGTTGAAGGCCGTATGGTGACCTATAGGTGCTAATGTTTGTGTCATTTCGGTCTTTTGTGGATAGTTCTTATTGGCAATCATACCACCTCTTCTTTTTTTTTTATATATAACATTAAAATACATACTTGCAACAATTCTTGCTTCTCCAGTAATCTAAAATTGATTAATATAGTAATTAAAAAAAAAATCGTATTTACAAAACTTAGATTATACGCAAAACTAAGGATTTTCGTATCCCAGTAAATGATGACATTAGCCGTATAATGCTCTCCTACTTTGTACTTGTTTTGCTTTATGAGTATTTTTTTTAAGGTCACTTGTGAGTCTTATGAAGACAAAATGATCGACTGACGTATTTAATGATAAGCCTTGTACATTTGATAACCATTTACACCACTAGGTCGATGCCAATGCTGGTGGAAATTTCGACCCAAAGGGTATCACAAGCCTAGTAGTCAGCACTTAGGAGTTATCAATATGAATATCAATTGTATGGTCATTTTTTTTATTTCCCCCCTGTTTTTCAGCTTTTCAACTTTGTACTTGTTTTGCTTAATAAATATTTTAATCTAAGTGTCACTGATAATTCATATGTAGACGAAACGCGAGTCTGGCGTATTAAATGATGAGCCTGGTACTTTTGATAACTATAGTTCATGTATGTGTGCTTTGCACATGTTGCATTGTGGTTTGGTTTTTGTTCACTCCAGTGTTTCTGTTGTGTCGTTGTTTACTGTTTGTGTTTAAGCATTTCCGTCGGTTTTATTTTTTTCCATGTTTTGTTTCGTCGTAGTCGGTGTATGACTTTCGAACAGCGGTATAATTCCGTTACCTATATCTATGCTCTGATTTTTGCAATGTCCTTTATGTATAATTAAATAATCATGCTCTTAACCTCAAACGTGTTATAATGTAATATGAATAAAATATTTCTCCTGTACTATAAAATAAATGAAGATGTTGTATGATTGCCAATGAGACAAATCTCCAAAAGATACCAAAATGACACAGATATTAACACCTATAGGTCACCGTACTATTCCTGCTTATATTATAATGTATGATACTTTAATTTCGAGTTAGTGTTTGGAAAGTTATGCTTCTACTTTTTTTTACCAAATTTGTGAACAATTGTGTTTTACTAATGTACAATTGCTGATCTTTTGAATTGTAAAACTAAATTTACATCATATCTTACCCTAAATTTATGTTTTGCTTTGTTTCCGATTGTTTCCTTTGCTGCGAATATTAGTGCTTCAACATCTATTCCTTTGTCATTTTTTATTTCAATACACATTAATAACTGCATAATTACACCCATGTCACCTTAAAATGCAATATAATTGTTTAAGACTCCTATATTTTACCGATCTTGTATATGTTAAGATTATAATTCAGTTATTTCCAACTATCCTATGTCTGACAATTACGGTTTTATTGTGTGTTGTAATGAAGAAGACTGTCAATATCAACATATTGCAAACTAGGACAATTCATAGATTAATTTTCTACTGTTTTTCAAGAATTTTCACATATTGTTACTTTAATTTTCTAGTGTTTTCTTATAATGCTTTATATGTATTAATGTCTGCTGTTTATCATTTGTCATGTTGTTTATATGTTTTCGTTGCTATAGTATATATCATAACATCGTGGCCACAATTTAATTGTTTTCAGCTGTTTAGTATTAAATTTATATTAAGATCCATTTTGTTACATCTTGTGATCTATTTTATTTGGCAATCGCCAATGGCAGTCAGCAGGGTTAAATAACATCAGTTGTTCGACCGTTTCGTTTAAATAAACTTTTCACTTTTTTGGACTTTTGGGAATTGTTGTTTGTGTTGAATTTAGACACTTCTCCAACGAAATTCGTTTTACATGTACACGTATAAAAATTACGGGTTTTATCCAACACAATCATAGGTTTGAACGTAGTTTTTTAATTTAGTCTTGTATATATACATGTATATATATAAACGAGTCTAAATTGAAAACTTCGTTCAAACCTATGACTGCGTTGGATAAAAAACGCAATTTTTATACGTGTGCATGTAAAACAAATGTCGTTGTAGAAGGGTCTAAAACAGCACAAACAACATTTTCCAAAAGACAAAAAAAGTGAAAAAGTATATTAAAACAAAACGCATTTGACTAACAGGTCGAAAAACTGATGTTCTTTAACCCTGCTGACTGCCATAGGTGATTGTTAAATAGAATTGATCACACGATATTACAAAATGGATCTTAATATAAATTTAATTCTAAACAGAAAACAAA
Source organism: Mytilus trossulus (assembly GCF_036588685.1). Lineage (NCBI taxonomy): Eukaryota > Metazoa > Mollusca > Bivalvia > Mytilida > Mytilidae > Mytilus > Mytilus trossulus. The sequence continues at coordinate 32,018,796 of NC_086383.1, read as the reverse complement.
TTTTAACTTGTGGCCACGATGTTATGCCACGGGGTCCGTATTTTTTAGTATGTATATATATGTTGTTTGCAATAAAGTATTCATTCACCAGCGCGTAGCTACGTTAACGTCAAAACGTCTTGGCGTACACTTTAATTTCGATAAAAAAAAATGTTTGTCAAAATAATAAAATAAAAAGAACTGATTAAAAGTGCATCAGCCTTGTAATTCTTTCGTCAATGGCTAGTAATTTTGAACATAAGTGACAAAATTTATTTTTCAACCAAATGGTATCATATTATATATTTGTTCTGTTAAAGTCTGAATGTACAATGAATTATTCCCTCTTTTTATTTGTTTAGAACAATTCATTATCTGCTGAGATTCGATAAGTGCATGGTTTGGATTTTTGTCGAGTCTGTGACATAGCGATCCTAAATTTCGCGGCGGCGTCAATATTTATTTCATTATGTGAGAATGTCAATGTTATTAATAACGGTAACGGTACCAATTTCCTGTACCAGATGCCCAAGTCCTCTCAATGATGCTCGTGGCCAAATAATATAGATCTCTGATTACGTTATACTACATATGCAGTATAACGTATTTAGGGATCTATATTTTATCTAGATTGGTGAGTAAATCTCCGTGAAATTTTACGGAATTATGACAGGACCCAAATAATAAAATGATGAAATTTCATACAAATATATCATGCTTATAAAGAGTATTTGCCAAACATACCGGTTCAGACGAAACAAATCCAGATCCGTAAGGAGAGGGATTTATTTTTACCCTTGAACCGGTATTTTTGTCAAATACCCCTTGTAAGCATGATATATTTGTTTAATTTCACAGAATGCTTTTTGGTTTTTCCCATCTGCCGTCATATTTGCTAGCAAATAAAGTAGAAGTCACAAATGAAATTCCTTATTAACAAATACACCGGTATAGAAAAGAAAATCTCACTATAAGGAAAATTTGTAAAAAAATAATATTTCTCTCATCCAGTGAAAATACAGCATTATTACATAAGACAGCATTATATGTTTAATTTTGCCAACAGTTTACGGATTAAAGGAGTTCCTTTTGCAGTTAACGAGTAGATTCAGTCTGGGGTTAAATATTGATACACTTCAGTTACTTTGATAAATCCGGATGGGCGGATGGACGAACAGACGCACATACCAAAAGCTAAAAAGGTTGGGCATAAAAACAAATCAGTTAGATTCTAAAGTCTGTTACTTTTGATGAGTTTTTAATGACAGAAATGATATCTCATTCTCGATGAGTTAACTTGTAAGCTATCGGGGGCCTAGCCTTCTCGAAGCTACTACCAGCCGTTGCTTTGACCTGAACTCACTTGGGGTCATAAGACACCTCGCCGAAGTAATTAGGGCGTACACATTAAAATGACCTAGCTACGCAACTGGTTTGTGCGAATATTGAATAAAAAACTTTCTGATCGAAAATTTTAATCATATTTCATCAGATGGGGATTCAGAAATGTTATAATTGTAAAACGCAAGTATTTATAAAAAAAAATCACAACATAATTGGTTAAATGTATGGGAGAACGATTTTAATACATTAATAGATAAAAAAAAAAAAACACGTTGAATAATTAATTACATCAGAGGCGCTTTTATGGATTTATATTCATCAGGAACGCTCAAAGCTAAGCATTGGAACGGGAGATGGATAAGTTACAAATATCGTTGAAGAGCTATATCATGTATATGTCAAAAATGCCTAAAATAAATAGCCAAATTCATCTAAAGCCAACTTTTCCTGATGGAGTAAAAACCTTAGTTTTATGGTAAGTTAAAAATGTATAAACGGACGATTTTAGTACAGTTTGTTAAATCATGTCAGTACCGAGGCACTGACTACTGAGATGTTGATAGCCTCGGGAAGTGATAGTCCACCTGTAGGGGTATTGACCCGGTGATGTAAAAAATGGAAAACAACACGTTTAATAATTTATTGCGTCCAGTATAATAAAATAATATGCAATGCAATTAAATCAAGATCAAAGAACATAATGATAAAACAAAATGTACTTACCGATTTAATGTGTTACGCCCCACGATGAAGTAAATAAATAATGTTTATCTATCGTTTATCGTTGTTTATATACTTCATAAATCTATTTTCCCCAAAATAGCCATCGAAAGGCAGATTACACCAGATACCACTAGAACAAAATTGAACGTTGCTAACTTGTTTTCAAATAAATCATGTCACCAAAACCCATTATTTCTTCCTCAGAATTTCTATAAATAAAAAGGGATAAATATTTAAAACTTTGTAATGTATGTTTTGATCGAAAATTTGAATGCAAGAGTAGGATAATGTTTCTATTTTAATTTCACTTAATGCAATAAAGCTGTATTTTAATTGTATACAAGACATGGTATGCTTTACACATTGTCTATATATTGAGATTGTCTTTTCTTTGCCGGTGTATTTGTCAGTCTTTGCTAGAGACAGATGGCAATACCTAGTACACAAATAACGTAGCTTCCACACACACTTGTGGTTGAACTGGATTCAAAAGCATGGTGTGAAAATAAACAATTAATTACATGCATGTTTACAAGGGGTATTTTCCGAAATAACGGGTTTGAGCAAAACAAATTTTACAATTTCAGTACTGCTGTCTTATTTCTATTTATTTGTGTGTTGATAATTTTTTCTCTTTATCTTCATTGCTCATGTTGCTAAGAGATATTTTCAAACAAACGCAAACATCTATATTATAAAAATTATGATACGTGTTTTTGATCATTGTATCAACTTGGAGATGCATACCTCATTAATAGGTGGAGCTGCAATGTTGCTTTTCTTGTAAATTTTCTCAAGTTTTTGTCCATCTATAAAATTTAGAATATGTGAGGAAATTTTTCCAAAACAACAAAAAGTGGTAAATGTCATCATTCGAAGAAAATAAGAAACACTATGAACTGTTCATTTGATAGAAAATATTCATTAATTAATGATACAGATATGTTCTTAAAGTACATGTATACATTATCTCCTGTCTTATACAATTTTGCATATATGTTGGATAGTTTTAAAAATTGAAAAAGAATGCAAAAATAAAGGACTTCATGGTCTTACTCTTTTATAGGTTTGACGCACATGTTTGTTTGAATTCATAGTCTAAAATTTGGAAGCTTCCATTTAATATTGCAAACATTCCCGAAAAATAAACAACAATTTTCATCTTTTTTTATTTATATGTATATATCTAGGTCCTAGTCAAGACCTGGCTAAAAATCAATAACTACAGAGCAATAATGTCGACGTGGGTAAATCATCTTATTTGTTTAGGTCCATGACTGTGAATTTAATTATATCAGAAAGTAATGTGTAGAATTGCACATTAATCATTAATGTCAATATGGCCAATGTTGATAAGATAATGATTTTACAGTTAGATGGTCATCATATTTACAAAGTTTACTAAGTGTATCTTATCACTATATATAACAATTATAACATAAATATTTTAAATTCTAGGTCCATTCAAATGTTAGACACATTTATCTCTAAAAAAAATATCACGGAAAAAGAATCTTTCTTCTATTGTTGATGGGATTTGAATCAAGACATACTCAGTCACAGGTTTTTAATACTACGTATTCATTAACAGTCATATGTTCACATCATATCACACTTTTTACATTAACAATATATATTTAACATTTAAAAAGGTTCGAAGATCTTTTAAATACCAGGTCTAAATGAAAGTTTCTTGTCACCCATTCATCTTTAAATGATATCTGCAAATCAGAATCCTATTCCATATTTTTGGTATTCGAATAAAGACATACTCACAGTTTTGTCTTGCTTTGATTCGTAAACTGTCATATTATCTGTAAAATTACTGTTTATGAAATGTAGAATAATTAGAATAGTCCAGAGAAAAAAGTCCAATAATCATACTTCAGGAAAACCAAAAAGTCCTGATTTTAAAATTCCAACCGATATTTGCATTTAAATGGGAAATAACCCTACAAAAAGGTGGAAATATCAATAAAAACTGATACACATTTTTACTTTACTTCATCTATTCAACAGAATGTATCATTGCTTGATATTTTTGCCGTCTTTTATAGTATGGCAAACACTTATAAAGGTGTTTTAATATCTTTTATCAAGCTACAACCTAGATTTCATAATTCATTGGTTGACAGTTTATTAGATTTTGTCAGCATCGCCAAGGTAAAGAATCTCAAATTTAATAACATTAATTAAGCATATATTCTTTTAAATCAAAGAAGTTTAACACGTTGTAAAAAAGTGGCTGTAACTTAAATGCAGCAGACTAATTCCAATCAACTTAGGACAAAATGTAGGACATCACAGTAAACAAAAATTTGTTGCATATATGTGTTTACACACGATACATAATCATGTTACTATAATTTGAACTTATTGTCACATATCAATACTCATTATATATACTATCAATGCACTTTTGTTTGCTATGGAACGCCATGACTGCCTGATGTTGATGATCATCATTTTATGCAGTGGTTACAATATGATATGCAGTGGTCACAACATTATATACAGTTGTCACACCATTAAATGCAGTCCTCACAACATTATAGGTAGTGCTCAAAACCTTATATGCAGTGCTCACAATATTATATACAGGGCTCACAACATTATATGCAATGCTCACAACATTTTACGCAGTGGTTCCAAAAAAATATGCAGTTATCAAGACATTATATGCAGTGTTTACAACGTTGGAAAATTGTCGAAACTTTAGGACATGCATTTATAGCAAAGTTCGCATTATATATTACTTAACTGGATTACAATTCACAAAATAGTAATTTTACACTAAAACATATTGTGCCAAGCCTTTTTAATACCAGATTGAAAATCGTATATGTTTGAATACAATTTTATTTCGAATAACATCGTTGACAAACATAATTAAAAAAAATACTGGGAAATGAAATATCTAAATTGCAGTCCCAAGTAATCTGAAGATATCTATTTAGAGTTATATAATCGGAAATGCACAATTATATATGTATATAAATATATATGTTTTTTAAATACTTAAAGTATATAACAGTAAATTTGGTCCGGTAGGAAAATTTGTCCGCCGGACATTTTCCCCTAGGTAATCAAGTCCATGGCCATAATTTTACTAGGAATAAAAGTCCTAGGACAAATTCTCCTAGGAAAATAAGTCCATAGCCAGTAAAATAAGTCTGGCATTTATTTTCCTAGGAAAATTTGTCCCAATACATGTTTTTCTAGTACTAAGTGAGCTTAAGTTCTATATAAAATTATAATAGAATCCTGACTGGTGATTAAAACATTGATTATCTTAAAAACAAAAATCTCTACTAGAAACAATTTTATGATGAAAACTATTGAATAAACAACCCCATTTTAGTTAAGAATTGAAAGTTTTGATAATTATTTCCAATTAACATAAAGAAAGTGGACAAAATTTCCTAGGAAAATTAGTGTTAGGAAATATATAATTTTTAATCTAAATACATAACTCTTTAAAAATATCAAAACAACACTTAAAAATAACAAACATTAGCGTTTCTACATAGGAATCATAAGAACATGGACATGATTTCCTAGAAATATTAGTCTGGGGGAAAAAAAATCCTCATAATATCAATACACAATTTTAAAACAATATTAAAACAACACAAGCCATATTAATTAACCTTTAAACATAATTGATATGGGTGTCTTTATCTAGGAATAATAATGACATTATCATGGTTTCCTAGGATAATTAGTCAGGTGACATAAATTTTAAAAATATTAATACATAACTCTAAAACAATATTAAAATCCTTTATGTAAATAAACCTTCGAAATTAAATAATATGGATGTTTTTATCTAGGAATAATTATAGCATGGACATGATGTCCTAGGAAAATTTGTCTGGATACATATTTTTATCATATATTTTTACATAACTCTTTAACAAAATCAAAATACATGAAAATGTACTAGAAAAAGTTAAGTGGGTTAAAAATAACCTTTAATTCAAATAATAAAAATCATAGACGTTTTTTGCCCTATTAATATTAAAACCACGGACATGATTTCTTAGGAAAGTTAGTCTGGTTACTTACATTTTATAAAAAATATAAAAACACAACTCTTAAAAAAATGTTCAATTATGTAAATGAATTATATGTTTCTGATTTATAAAAAAAAAGGACATGGACATTTTTACCTAGGATTATTAATGACATGGACTCAAATTCCTAGGTAAATTAGTCTGGGGACAAAAATTACTAACATCAGACTATATTTACTAGTAATATTTGTAACCATGGACATTTTATACTAGGAATATGGGTCCGCCCGGACATATTTTACAAGGACAAATTTATCGCTTACATATACAGTTTAGTTTGTGAATATGATGACATTGATTATCAAAATAAGATCAAAATAAATAACAAATGCCCTGGTATGGAATACATTTGTCGTAAATTGATCATGCTTCTTAATTTACTTATTTCAATCCGAGTTTTTTAAATATTGTATACTGCCTTCATGAAAGCATGGTATTAATAACTGTTGTTTTTTTTTTTGGCTGGCCATACCAATTATGACTGTATTCGGTAATTTACGATTAAAAATTCCGAGTTTTACCGATTCTGATAACCACGATCACATATATCAATCATCCTCATCACCATAACTAATCATTACCTTCATCTACAAAAACACTTATAATTTTGTGACCACTGCATAAAATGTTGTGATCACTGCATATAATGTTGTTTTATTTTTTATTATGTTTTCTTTGGCCGTGTCAATTTGCACGCTCAGATTTCCTAGCTGGAATTAATTTCGTGACCGGTGCTTCAAGAAAAGTTTCAACTTGAAAACATGCTGTAATTCTTTGTTATTCAGCGGATGTCTTTGTTCAATAGTGTATTCTGATTATTTACAAATAAATCATTTACTGAAAACATATAGAATTAAATAGTCCGAACGGTACAAAAATAATGTCCAACTGTAAATATTCCGGTTAGAATTGTCGAAACACTGTCTTAGTTTCTGGCATGCTGTAAGGTCTGGATGTTAATTTTTGATGTCAGCTTTTATTAACGGGCCGCCACCAAATATTATGATATACATCCGCACAAAATGTAGACACTAAGCAGAGATCTGAGAGTACTTGCAATTACTGACAGCTAGTTCAAAGTCAATAACAACTAAAAAACAATCATCTACGAGTAAAAGTTTAAGTCATGTTTGTTGTTAAAACATGGTAAAGTTATTTGTGAGGCTATCTAGAATAAATGGATTGTTATTTTCTACAAAGATAACCTGCGTATACATATATGACGTGTATAAATAACAAAGCATTATCAAGGGAGGTTATCAATGGCTCAATTTACTACATTTGTAGATATTTCAGTCAAAATATGACAAACTGTACCCTTTTTTGAAGAAGGAGTAGACACTTTCATCCAACTCCTCAAAATAAGAATAGTTCAGTTCACCTTTGAAATTGTGTATTTTTAAAATTTAGTTACTTTCTCCTTTGCATTTATGTTCCGTCCTTCATGTGCCTTTATTCGGAAAAAGAAAAAGAAGACTTGTCATTTCTAAATTCTACTTTTCAAAAATGAGGAGATGTTGTTTGAATGCCAACTTTATGAGGGTATGAATGCCCTTTACAATAAGACGTTAACCCGTCATTGTCGGCTTCCGTTAGGGTCGAATTTGTAAAACTCTTATCGAGGTTCGTAAAAATATCCTTAATTTGATTAGTCAGAGGTCTCGAAAAATAATCCATTACCGTTAATCTCGACAAGAAATTTACTTGACTCGAAAAACATATTCGAATTTTCATCGTCATACAGAAAATATATATGTTATAGTCATGCGCAAAATAAATACCGTTGACGTCATTTGGCAAGATTTTTTTATCGTTGTACATTAAGGTAACTCCAAAAACGACCCTCCTATATGGTACAGTAAGACCGTCAACAATGAGCAAAACCAATAACGATAAGTTATGACAAAATGTGAAACAATTCAAATGAGAAAACCATCGATCTTTTGTATTCTTAGTTTAGTTTAAACATATTTATTTATAGTGGATTGGGAAACAAGTTTTACAACTTATATGAATCCCATTCAACTTTGCGGGTGCGAGTGCTGCCTTGTAGCGGCATTAGCCTACTCTTTTTTGAAATCTACAAGGGTGTCTTTAACGTGCAAGAGATATTGCTCTCTCTTAACACGGGTCAGCCATTTATCGTCCCCTTCCGACGGACTATCATCGTTTCCTCGAGACCATACTCGCAAATGGTGTCAAGGGAGAGCCGAAAATTGAGTTCCTGAAATTTTCATTCCGAACGGGAATCGAACCACGAACCTTTATGTTAGTAGTCCGATTCACAAACCACTATACCACGACTCTCTTAAAACTATACACGAAAAACTAACATACCAAGGTAAGAATAACAAGTATTATGACGTTATGATTGGTATATTGCGGTCACGTGGTTACCCTCTATAGATCTTGTATAGGTTCAGTAGATTTCATATGGGATTCATGGCGTCATTTTAACAATTGATAATGACGACATCACTGTATTTCATTGCTTATTTTTATATATAACTTACACTAGTAGCCCGATTTCAGTCTGAAACGATCATTTTGGTCTGATCACATCTTGATTGACTGGATTTACCACTGGAGAAATTCGTCAAGATATTTAAGATCGTTAAGTCGCCGTTCAGATCGATAGCCTCATCAGGTAAATCAGTTCGTTAAGGCGTGTCAAGACGGAAAAGACTGAATCGTCTAGCGGGTTGTTTGGACCCGATAAGACCATGTCAGACCAAAACAGACCATGGATAATAAGTTCCGTCAAGTTGTTGTCAGACCGTGTCCAGTCGTGTTCAGATTTTAATCATTTGGACACAAAACGAGTGAAACTTTCCCATTGTTTATCAGGGGTTGCTCCCCTTTTAAAAAATAAATAAAAATTAGAAAGAAGACGGTTTATGTTAACTGAAAGTCCACCACGTCCCTTTAATCATGTTAATTAAATAAAAAAATTATTCAATTTGAATTCTTACTTCATCCTATTTAACATGTTTTGTAGATTTTAAAAAGTAGCTCAAAGTCATACTGCTAAACAAACCGCCGCGAATTGACTAAAAAAAATTCAACAGATTGCCGAAATAGCATTTATTCATTGAATGTAAGCACCTGAACCTTTATATTAAAGGTTTACAAGTGATTACAATACATGGTTTTGCAATTACAGACTGTCGTAAATGGTGAAAAATTTGTCATGTTAACGCAATAGATCATTTTTACACCCTTATTAAATAATAATGGATGTCGGCCGTGAACACTTGAAAACGCGTGATCTTGATAATTATGTTTAATTAAATTTAAGATGTAGCATTTTTTAATATTGTAAATGAATGCATTCTCATTTAACTTTTAATGTTGGCTATATATATTGCATTTGAGTAAATTTGAGGCAGGGAAAAAAATATATATATATAACTAGAATCTATGTCTTTTCTCGTTTTCCGTTTACTGTCATGCCATTGTCCGTTCATTTTTGCCATACTCATGCGTTTGACTTTCCATCTTTATTTTGTAATTAGTCTATAATTCGAGAGCCTTTTATAAAAAAAAATATTACACACCAGAAGACTTCGTTAAAAGATAAAGTTTGAATATTATAGCAGAAAAAGGCCAGTGTACCTGCAGTACATTTAAAGACCAGGTTATATATATATTACATGAATACAGCATAGTAAAGCTGGTTTAATTTGAATTACTATATCCATTAGGGACATTTTCCGACGATAATTAATTAAATCTGACAAGTTTGATTTAAAACGGAAAATACGCCCGTAAACGATTTAACGTTACCGTACCCTCTTTACTTGTCACATGTCGGCATCTTCAAATGGCAAATTTATTTTACGCAAAATCGTTGACATGGTAGATGGACACTACAGCACAATATAAGCTGAGCTGGAAATTGCAATTGGTGAGTAGAAATGAATAATATTTTAAAACATGTCTATCAGAAATGAGAATAATCATTGATCCGGCCAAGAGTTTGAACAGTTGAAGGGAAAATGTTTACATTTATTACATTTGTGCATACAGGTATGAATCGACGTTCTAATACACAACATTCTTCCACAGTAACTTGTTCAAAGGCAAAGTAAGAATTTGGGCTTGTAAAAAAATTGTTTCTGTGATTAGACCCCCCCCCCTTTTTGGAAGATCAATGCATGATTTGAAAAAGGAACAAACTATGGTTTATATCCCCCCTTTAAAAAGTGCTGGATACACACCTGTGTATTGCTTAAACCATTGTGTGTATTCACAATGGCTTGGTTGTTGGGGGTGGCCTATTACCAGACCTAATCCCCTGACATCAACCCGACCATAGAAAAAACAACAGCAGAAGGTCACCAACAGGTCTTCAATGTAACGAGAAATTCCCGCTCCTGGAGGTGTCCTTTAGCTTGCCGCTAAACAAATATATACAAGTTCAGTGATAATGAACACCATACTAATTTCCAAATTGTACACAAGAAACTAAAATTTAATAATACAAGACTAACACAGACCAGAAGCTTCTGACTTGGGACAGGCGCAAAAAATGCGGCGGGGTTAAACGTGTTTATGAGATCTCAACCCTCCCCCTATACCTCTAGCCAATGTAGAAAAGTAAACGCACAACAAAACGTACATTTGAAATTCAATTCAAGAAAAGTCCAAGTCTGATGTCAGAAGATGTAACCAAAGAAAATAAGCAAAATGACAATTATACATAAATAAACATGCATTTTGCCCACTCCCTTTCTGGGAAAAAAATGGTTGCTTATATAGGGAATCACTGAACCGTGACTGGAGCGGGCCCTCTCTTAGGTCAGTCAGTCGGCCCCCACTTACGAAAATTCCTGGATCCGCCACTGAGTATGTTATCATGGGATGTCGATGGACTATTGTATACCAAAAGAAGAAGAAGAGAACCAATTTGAATTAAAAACAGGTTGATATTTAACCTGCTCTGGTTTGTCGAAGTAATGGACAAAGTTAAATCACAGATTTCTATTTAAATAAAATTGTTCTCGAACAAAGGAAGGAGTTCGTCATCACAATTGTTGGGTATAATGTATTATAATGTGAACATCGTTCTGAAGTTCTATATGCCAAATTTTCTGTTCCGATATGCACGTTATATATATGCTACTGGACGTCCCAAGAGAATTTTCTGTTCCGACATGCATGTTATATATACGTATACGATACTGGACGTCCCAAGAGATGTGAATATTTTCTTGGAAAAGTATTCAGTAACAAAGTTTCAAATTAATATCGGGATTTATTTTCTTTCTTGGTATATTCAGTAACAGCAAAAAGAATAACTTAACTGCTTGTCCGCTAAATTGGGGTGTTCTTGCAAGATAAAAGACTTATAGTTATATAATTCGAAATACTTTTAATTTGTATTTTTTTTTTTTTTTCATCACTAGATAGCTGAAATTTACTGGGAAACTTGCATTTCGGGCATATTTTTGGCTTCTTAGCTCGAATTAAAGAGTTTATAAACTTTTTCAAATGTTGAATACGCAACCAAAGCTCCAAGTATTATTTATGTTTCTGGTAAAGGCGTTTGATTGGGTATTAGTTTGAGGTAGGCGTGTTTTCGGACACATTCCTCCAATCAACTGACCTATTTGACATACATGTGTGCGCTGATGCGTGTACTCTGGCTATTGTAACGGCACGTGTGACTGTCTCACATCGAAATCTGTCGAGCGTGACAATTGTTTATTGTAGAATTTTTTGTCATGTGGTCAAATTATTTGACATACAAGTTTTAAAGGCTAAAACTGAAATTTGCACTTTGAAAGATTATTTTCGGAAGTGATCCCTATATACTATTCTAAAGTGTTAGAGAAAAAACAAGACTTTAAAGGAAAGATACATATCAACGGAGAATATAACCTGAGAAAACTATACTAGTCTACTAGCATAATAGTCAAAGATATAAAACATGTATTATATAGCTCTGATATTAACTGGAAAAAAAATATATTGGTGCGATTTTTTGAATTACCTTATAAAGGCATCTCGATCACTTTTGATAAAATATAATTGCACGAATTTTTAATACATCGCTGACCTTTAATTCTTGAAGTGACTTGTGACTGTTAAAAACATGCAGAGATAATTCTATGCATTATAGTTTAAGTTTACAATGAACACACTATAGTTATACATTTTCCTTTTAAATATCAAATAGACAATCACCTTTCGGACAGACTTGCTTTTTCTTTCTATTCGTACAAATTATCATTCGTTCATTTAGAGACATAAATTACAAGTTATATATGTCTCTGGTTTATTATATTTGAACACTTCAATAATGCTTTAAAATACTATGAGCCTGTATTGGGGTCCCAACCGAGCACAACAAAAAGGGGCGAGTTCCAACTATATTTCCCCATTCAAATGCATTGATCTTCTTAAAAGTTTATGATTCGACGGTTTCCTCCAACAATATGGTTTGATGAATTTCTTTCGAAGTTCATTATACTTTTCACATACTAAGATTAAATGATATTCATCTTCAATTACTTGTTTACCACACATATTACAAAATTTCGGATATGTCTCAATATTATAAAATCGACAAGTTCCTATATTCAAACAGTGAGCAGATATATGCGGTATTTACAAATGAAAGGTTTTTATATAATTTACAGCATGATCCAAAGAAAATTGTTGGGATCAAATACATCTATGCAGCATACATTTAGGCGAGTCTTAAAAAAATAGTACATTTCACTATTAAAGCTACCGTTTAATCTATCTTTAAATTCAAATTAAAACAAATTCACATTTTTTACACCCTGATGTAACCGTCTTTTTAAATCTGGCTTTAGATTCATGTTTTTTAAACATAAATTAAGGCTCCATTTTAATATAATAATTCTATGAATTCACAATATAAAAAAATGCAGAAAAAAAATTGATGAAGTGAAATATCTTAGTAAGGAGTCATTACTACAGAGATGGTGTGTTTGACACACAAAACTTAAAAGCTTAGTGATATTACCAATATTAAAATAAAAGTGACTTTAAGGATGTTCGCTGCTCAGTTTCAAAATAAATAACTTTTCATAAAACTAGTATGTATTGATATGGAATAAATTGAGGAATCAAAAAAGCATAAAAAATATAGGGGTCAATGTGCTTGTTTTCGAGATATTAGCCATTGGAATTTTGGCGGGAAAATGGTCTCTCTTGATGTTTCAAGGCTTTATCATTGACTAGTTTAAGTTCTCAAATACTATCAAAAAATAAATAAAATTTTATAAGACTTTTACAAATGACTTATAATTATACATGTAAAAGATTTCTAAAAAGAAAAATGGGGGTTCATGGGGAAATTTTTTTAAGGCATTCAAATGGATAAAATCAGAGGATTCCGAAAATCTGACAAAAATTCCAAAACATGACAAGCAGACATCCTTAAGTTGGGTATTTTTTTTCCATTTACTCATTTTCAATTATAATCAAGGCACATTTTATTTTTATTCATGAAAAATATTTATATATAGAAAAGAAGGACACATTGTTCACTTCCTCCCCCGTAATTCTTTATCAAAAATATTTATTTTGAAATGAAAAAAAGCTAAGAAATCTTAATTTTATTAGTGTTCTCTAGGTTATCTCGTCTTCATTCTCTGACATATTCTAGCCTGCCCTTTCATAAAATAGTGATTTTTTTTTAGTGTTCTATCGAACTTTCGAAAAAAAATTACCTAATAACCGTTTAGACAAAAAAAATTGTTGGAAAAATCTTACAGCAAGTGATTCTTAATAGCTATTAGATACATTTTTCTTTTACAATACAACTTTTAAATCTTACGGGAAACTATTCCAAGCTTTCACTGTAACCTCGTTTTAACTTATCGCTATCCCTCCCCCACCCCCACCCCCCAAAAAAAACAAAAAAAACACACGAAACAAACAAACCCGCAATACTATTGTCATTCTTACAGTCAGCACTCAATTGTTCACAAACAAATAGTTTTAAGCTGCTAAAGACATGATTCAAACGCTCAGAAAGTCCTTTGTTCTATATTTTTGTTCTCCATTTTTATGCAAAACCTTTTACATTTTTATTTTATGGGTTATTGTTGAAGGTCGTACGATGACGTATGGTTGTTAACACATACTTTCTTTGGTTTCTTATGGAAATTTGTCCATTCACAATAAACATACCACATCATCTACTTTATATAAGTATTGTATAAATTACAACGTATTTTGGTGATGATCATAATCCCGAAAATCGTAAACATATTTTCTTATCTTAAAAGGGGGCAAGAGGGGTTCCATTAACAGGCCAATAAATAAGACTACAGTTAGTTTAATTTTTTTTTTTAAATAGGGGTATTTTTTCTCTCATTATAACAGTAAACAGATTCACAACAATGTCAATTTCAAGAAAGCAGACAACAGCTAATAAGTCAATAACAGTACAGCATCAGTGATCTTGAATGTATGCCACTTTTAACTCAAATATACAAGCACAGAACCAGGACATAGGAGCACAGAACCGGGACCGTTTTTCTTATCACCAGCACAGCGTCAGTACAATTCAGTTTAACGAACTTGCACGACCTTTGCAATATAATATTGTTGTAATATACTTTGCATGGTACTTATGACACATCAGAGAAAAATTAAACAACAAAACAGTCGTTTTATTGCCGTTCTGATACAATGTAAACAAACCCACCAGCACAGAATCAGGACCCACCAGCATCTGTCAGGACCAAATCACCAGCACAGTACGTTCTCTCGCAGGACAACCATACCCACCGTGAACATGTAAAAATTAAGGTGATAAAATCAAAGGTAAAGTAGTGATTAAGACCAACGTGTCCGTTGTGTATATACTGCAAAGGATTTCTTAGTACACTAAGAAGAAAGTTTTAGCACTAATGGCTCTCACTAAAACGACGTTTTAAGGCCCCAGGGAACATGGATATAAGAGAATATTAGTATATAATTCATATATATATATGGTATCAATAGCTATAGTAATTGTGAAGTTAAATTACTTTTCAATCAGCGTGTGCCACTCGGCACGTGACCAACGGCTTAATGCAAATACCCAATCATCACAATAAAAAGGGTGAAACAGCTTGTATGATTGGAGCTTTCAAACTAAATGGTAGACCCAACCCAACAAAGAAAGATTCAAATTTTTAGTTGGAGCCGTTAGACTGCTCTATAATTTGCTATAATTTGTATCGAAAGCAGTATATAGTACACTGCAATGTGAGTATTTGTTAGATCACGCGCGATTTTATTATTTAAAGGAAATGCTTTCCGAAATAACTAAGAACAGTTTATTTGTACTCGTAATAAAAAGGAGAAAAGATTGGGCTGCCTCTCTTCAATTTTGTTCAGTTACCAAAGTAAAATCAAATTTAACTTCTTCGACAATGCTTATTGTGATATATTGTATATGTCATTCCAACACTTACACTTGTTCTTTTATTTGTGTGTCTATTTAATGACCATTTTAATTCAAAGCTTGAACTGGCATCCTTCATTCTCTACAAAATTATATAGATAAAGATTGGTTAAAAACTGTAATAAAGCACAGACTGTTAGACCAGTTTCTTCAGAATTGAAATTCATGAATTCAAAATTCGCCAAAAGCTATTAACTACAAAATGTTTGAGAAAGACTGGGAATTTGAGGAATATTTTAACATTTTGAACTTTAAAGACGCCGTTGTTCTTTGTCGATTTCGAACGACCAATTACAAATTGCCTATTGAAACAAGAAGATGGCAAAATGTACTGAGAGAAAACCGTGTTTGTCATCTATGTAAAAATTGACAAATTGGTGACGAATATCAAAAGGCACATATTTATCTTTCGTCTGACAGCACGTATACATCGCAGTTATCGTAAATTATATAAACATATAAAAAAAAATAGCATTATTTTTTTAAGACAAAACAGAGAAAAGACTTGATAAGTGCGGGTAATCCATGCGCCTTGCCTCCTTTATGTTTCGATATTTTAGAAACTAATTATTCTTTTATCTATTATAACACGTGAAAAATACACCGGTGAGTTCCATATATGTCTTTAACTTACAGCTGGTCCTGAAAATGCATGAAATATTTGCCACTGGACTTTAAACAACCAACAATCAATCACACTACAACTTATAGTATATATAGTAGTGAAATATAAAATGTATATTATAATGATACAATTAGCAAAATAAATAGAATACAAATACACACTACTTTATTTAACTGACACAAAGAAATACTCTCTAAACTATATAAGTAGAGAAGCGAAAAGTTTCTTTTGAATACTTAACAAACGGCTTCCGCACAGTTCATGTTTTTTTGCTCAATTTGAAAACTTGAAAACATAAACATGTATATTAAAAACTGACGACCAGACATCACTAATACGTGTATACACAAATTCATTAATTTTTTTATTAACGTTTAGCCCTACGGCACCTTTCTATTGAGAATGATGATGGGAGTAATTGTAATATATAATAGGCATGTACTTTCTTACGTTACGGATCATTGATTTTGTTACCTGTTGACCTGGTTGATTACTAGCACGTGCCATCGAACTCGACCATTTTAACTGAAACAGATTTTGTTTGAATTAACGCCATATGTATATATATATACTAAGTACAATATACCTATCATATGGATTAGAAAATAAATATTATAAGGATACATTGTTTGAATGAAAATTTCTTTACGATGATACTTTAACACCGTCCCGACAGAGACTGAATGAATGCAGTATGATGATCAGGTTTCGGGATCCGAGAAATCTTTTTTCGAATTTCCGGATGTCGGGAATATTTTTTTCCAACTTAAATAGAGTAAATCGCAATAAAAAAAAATAAACATGCAAACAAAAAGCAACAGCTTCAACGGTTAACTAGGACATGTATCAACAGAAAACGAATTAAAGCAAATGTCATACATGTATAAAACAAAAATATGCATGTGTTAATTTGCCTCCGCGGCATTTCTGTGGATCCTTAACTTTTTTAGGTTACGTTTAGGATTTTCCGTTACTAATCTTCAAATACGAAAAACATTTTCACCGGTGTTCATAACATTTTAAGGTTTATGGCATACATTCTGGTGTGTATACAATTAACATACGTCCTTGCATTTAATTATCAATATATAGTTATATAAACTAACATTTATTAAAAAAAAAAACATATATAGACGAATAATTTATTAGTTCCTCGACAAAACAAGAAAAGAAATAAAGAATCAACAGAAGATTTTTTTTTTTTTAATTAATCAAAATATACTTCAAACAAATCCTAATATTAAAAGACATATATACATATTAATCTAAAATGCATTATCGAGTAGAAGGGGCACAACTCGTGTTATCAAACCGGTATAC
This sequence comes from Mytilus trossulus, assembly GCF_036588685.1. NCBI lineage: Eukaryota > Metazoa > Mollusca > Bivalvia > Mytilida > Mytilidae > Mytilus > Mytilus trossulus. Next base: position 32,001,296 of record NC_086383.1, on the reverse strand, counting down.
TGAACGGATCTAAACAGGGTCTGAACATTTTGAACGTAATTTTGTATCCATGGTCTGTTTTGGTCTGACACGGTCTTAACGGGTCTAAACAACCCGCTAGACGATTCAGTCTTTCCGTCTTGACACGCCTTAACGAACTGATTTACCTGATGAGGCTATCGATCTGAACGGCGACTTAACGATATTAAATATCTTGACGAATTTCTCTAGCGGTAAATCCAGTCAATCAAGATGTGATCAGACCAAAATGACCGTTTCAGACTGAAATCGGGCTACTAGTGTTAGCAGAAAAAGTCATGTTTATTCGTTATACAATTCAGTGTTGACCTTTGGCCCAACATCTTATGAATTTTACTTTATTTTCTAAGGATAATTTGAGGGGTCAGTAGCAAACCATATAACTGATATTATGTTCTCCACTTGATGCAAGCTTTTGTTTTAATCTTTATGGTGTGTTTTGTAATCACTGTATTAATTAATCCGACCGTCGCTATTAATTGTGCAACAAATCTTAGATGTAACCGTGATGTCAAGACACGATGTTTTGTCGTTATTTTTGAATAATTCAATTTTGTAAAAAAAAAAAAAAAATATGGTATGATTGCAAATACGACAAGAACATTTCGCCACTATTTGCAGTACTGTTTTATCCGCTTTTTTAATAAAAGTTCGCTGTTTAATGTTTTGTTTTCTCGAAATACAGTGTTTTTCAAGCTTAAATATAATAAACCTGTACGGCATCTTCAAAAGTTATTCAAAGGATTAAAGGCTTTTTCTCAAGTTTGAACTTGTAACTTCCTTCGACTATATCCGATTCTGACGATATGCAGAGACAGACAGCTAATGTTGGATCAACCCTTTGAAGTAGCTTCATTATACGTGTAAGAAACAAACATTTACTTGTCAGCAAAACGTAGAATATAATGCAATTAAGAAGAATATGTCCTTACCCGACTTAATATTTTTTTCATCGCTTCATGGGTATATATATCGAGTGGTGATGCTACATAACCGGTTTTAAAGATTTGTTTGAATAGAAGCCAATTGATGACAAAACATGTAACTTACATTGAGCTTTCATCCTACAATAGTCATCTGCGTACCAGAATCCGTGACAAACGAGACGATTTTAGTTTTGAAATTAATCAATTTTTTCATCTAAGCAGCAATATGTCATCTTCACCCGCGTATGGAGTATACATTTATAAACGTATACGACTATACTACTGAAGACTTGGTGTATATATAGAGAACGTGATCGATGACTGAGCAAAAGATTTGTGAGCCAGGGTGTTGTCAAAGGGTGTCTTAACCATTTTCTCAAAGAGTAAATCGGAGAGTATCAAGACCTACAGTTGGGTGCAGTCAAAGTACTACATATAGTAAACGTAGGTTAACGTCGCGTGCACATGTTTCGCTAGTTGACTTCAATGGTCGCGTAACTTTAAATACGTTAACTCGGTCAAAATGGAAACCTATTATGTCTACCCGAGTAAACAGGCGTTTACTCTGTGTGCGTTTAGTCAGTAGTAAACGGGCGTTTACTTCAGATTTAAAAAAAATATTTTTATATGCACTTAAAAGTAAACGGGCGTTTACCATATATTTCATTAATCTATTTTACGTGCACTTGCAAGTAAACACAAGATCGCTGATCGCTGATCGTGTTAATTAAGAAATAAACGTTGTGTTCATTTGAACCTTTATTTTATTAAAACGACTTTTATCTTAATATTTAACGTATATGTGTTTCAAACCTGAACCATTCAAAAACACTTAATTTTAATTCGAAATATCAATTTATAAGATTTTCTTTATTTTATTTTCAATTTTTTTTTACAAATATTGAGGCCGATATAAAGGTTATCCAACACATCGGGAAAATATTTGTATATATGAACATCATTGTTTAGGGTGCTCCGTTCCCAATGTTCAACTGTCTCTTCGAATTCCTAGCTCAATGCATTAAACACATTACTTTTCATCGTTATTCACATGGATTTACATGATTTCAGCTTCTGTTTTGTCAAATGTTCATACGGAAATTTTACAGTGTATTGCAAAGGATATAAACAATAAGTATGTACATTTGTATCATCTCTTCAATTTAGACTGACCTATCCATGACGGTAATAAATGATAGTTGGCACGTCCGAAAAATGAACTTTATTTGATCATGGATGAAATATTGCCATTGTACGTTGTGCTACAAAGAAAATTTATTAATTTACATAATATAATAACAAAGGGGGGATATGACCTTTATATGTTTATCGAGACTACGGGCTCGAATGTTTTTAAGCTCGGGATTTAAGGATTGACTGTTTCGAGATCTGGGATTTTTTTCTGAATTTCGGGATGTCGGGACCAGGACAATCCTTACATAAAAATATAACTCTTTTTCTTATGAAGCTATAAAGATTGCATAACAAAGTGCAAATAGTGTCAGTTGTGGTTGATGTGAACAAACAATTTTGTTATTCGAGTCAGTCTGATGTATGAAAACTACTGAAATTTGTTGACGATTCAATATTGTGAATATAAACATGATAAAGAAGACATGCTGGCACTCTTGATTGATGTGAACAATTTTTGAAGTCATAATGGTCCAATATTGCTATTATTTGTGTATTCTATCCATCCTCACATGAAAACATAACTCATTTTCTATGCGGCTATAACAATTTACATAATAAAGTGCAAATATTCTCAGTTTTGGTTGATGCAGACAAATAGTTTTCTTATATCAGTCAATTTGAGGTATGAAAACTACTGAACTTTGTTCACGATTCGATATTTTGAATATAAGAAGGACATGCTGGCACCCTTATTGATGCGAACACATTTTTTACTCATTATGTGCCAATATAGCTATCATTTGTATTATACAATCAATCCTTACATGAAAATATAACACATTTACTATATAGTGGCTGTGAGTTTGCCCACTATAAAAGCTCAGGAACTGGCGTTGCTCCGGACACGGTAACGTCAGATACGGTAGGTGCTAAACCAAGGTTAATACCTTTACAGAGACACATACACAGTATTTAGATCTTGATATGACGAACAAAAATTACAGTCAATTCAAAATAGAACCTTGCACTGTTAAATTAACAGACGTTTCACATTTCAATGTCAACACTGTAATATATCTAAGTGTAATTCTATATATAACTGTAAAACGTGTGACATGTTAATAACGAACACGTGTTTTACCAGTTGTTTATCATGTTTAACTTCTAAAACTTATAATTCACGTAGTCAAGATGAGTTTGATTGTTAGTCCTCTAATCTTGTTTACGGAATTGAGGGTACTTTGTGTTGTTTGATATATGTAGGCAAAACAAAGAGCAGATTAAACACCCGACTGAATTGACATAGGTCAAGTGTGAACAATATTCATAAATTACAAATCGTTAACCAACATTTTAACCAAATTGACCATTCAGGAAATTCCATTAAAGTTAGAATTTTAGAAAAAAAGTTATCACCGCACCGATAATCCAACATTAAGTACACCGTTTCGCAGACAAATAGAAGAATACTCGATCAGAGAATTAGGTTCTGCAACACCTTATGGATCTAACGATAAAATAGTTACTGTAGGTAGCCGTTTGTTGTTCAGTGAATGTGATGGATTTATCCAGTAGGTCTCTTTGTAATATTCTTCATCATAAAAGAGTAAAAAGCAACATTTCTTCTTACTTTAAGGATCAATCTTCTCATATAGTATTCTATTCCTATACCAACCCGTTTGCATCTAAATATTTTAATAACAAACAAGGTGTTGAAGAATCTTAATATTGATGACCTCAAAGCTAAACCACTCGATTGTGCCTGTTCACATTCCCATTTCGTGTATAATCGTGCTGGCCATGAAATTTCTTGAGACATAAACATAGTCAATGACTACAAGTTGAGACAACTTTTGTCCAGGGTCCGAAATACAGAGAACCACAACCAATCAATTGGAACTTCAAACTACTAAAGGATTATGTTGAGGGTTCTGCAAAAGACTGGGCAAAAAGAGAAAAGGTTGAAGTTGACACTCTTTCGGGGTGGGTAAAATCAGTGAGGTCATTGATTCAGATAAGAGTAAGGAAGCTCAAAGGGTCAATGAGCACTAAAGCTCCTTCAATCTTTTTAGACCCTCATGTCATAGAGGAGATGTCTTTTCTCATTTTATCGGAACTCCGGGATCCGTTGTTTTTAATCTCGGGTTTTAGAGATTGACCGTTGCGAGATCCGGGAATGTTTTTTTCCGTATTTAGGGATGTGGGGACCAGGACAATCCTTACATGAAACTATAACTAAATTTTTGGATGCAGCTATAAAGATTTTTATAATAAAGTGCAAATATATAAAAAAATAAAATAAAAAAAATAAAGATGTGGTATGATTGCCAATGAGACAATGATCCACAAAAGACCAAAATGACACAAATATTGACAACTATATGTCACCGTACGGCCTTCTACAATGAGCAAAGCCCATACCACATAGTCAGCTATAAAAGGCCTCGATAAGACAATGTAAAACGAGAAAACTAACGAACTTATTTATGTAAAGAAATGAACGAAAAACAAATATGTAACACATAAACATACGACAACCACTGAATTACAGGCCCCTGACTTGGGACAAGCACATACATAAATAATGTGGCGGGGTTAAACATGTTAGCGGGATCCCAACCTCCCCTAACCTGGGACAGTACAACATAAGAACGAACTATAAAAATCAGTTGAAAAAGGCTTAACTCATCAGATAGACAAACAATACAAGTAGACGTGGCCGGGTACTTATACATTCCGACACAAAAAGACACAATGAACAGATATGAGAGTACTTGCAGTTATCTGACAGCTAAATGTAGTTCAAAGCCACTAACAACCAATAAAAACATGATGCATCTAAGAATAAACAATCAATCCGTACACATCCAACATATAATGGATTTAGTGTAAAGACGTCATAAACAGCCAGAGAAAAAACATGACCTTGTACAATGCCAAGTTACAGCTATCGACAGATTGTAGATCCATGAAAATGTATATTTATATAACATTCTAGTAATATATAGTTAGCTTTTAATCTACTGATAACAAAATCAATATTTATACCAATAAAAAAAATATTCAATGATCTTATTACAGTGTTGAAATATGGTCAGTTGTGGTTGAGTCGGATAACTAATTTTGTTATTTGAGTCAGTCTGATGTATGAAAACTACTGAAATTTGTATACGATTCAATATCTTTAATAAAAAGAGGACATGCTAGCACTCTTTATTCATGTGAACAAATTGTTTAGTCATTTTGTTCCAATATTGTTATTATGTGTGTTTTCAATCTATCCTTACATGAAAAAAAATAATCATTTAATATGCGGCTGTCAAGATCTACATTATAATAAAGTGCAATTACGGTCAGTTTTTGGTTGATGCGGACAAATAATTGTCTTATGAGTAAGTTTGAGGTATGAAAACTACTGAACTTTGTTGACGATTCAATATGTTGAATATAAAGAGGACATGCTGGCACTTGTAATGGTGTGAATAAATAGCATTCATTAGTTTTATATTCAGTGTTTACTTCATAATAAGTACAAGGTGGTCTCGAGTTAGAGTGTTGACCTTGTGTTTCTTTATATCTACTTATACTGTCTCCCTATACTTTTGTGTGTGCTATTTTGTTTATTTTGGTTGTAGGACTCTTTCGCTCATTATCTATAAATCCAGCTATCAAACAGAATTAAACTCAGTAAAGTCCGATATGAAAGGCCCAGTCATGTACCGTATTTTATTGTTTGGGCTAAATCTTCGAAGGTCTACCAACAAGACCATAGATTTAATATCAAATAGTATGAAATCCCATTTCAAACTTTATTTTAAAAATAATGCATCAGTTAATAACGGAATGCCGAAATACAGACTAAATATATATTATGATTGTTCATTACACCAAATGTCTGAAATCTGAATTATATTAGAGATGGTAGAATATTGATTATGGATATAAATGCCTTCCACCATCGATATAGTTGATAGTTCCAGTAATGTACGATGCTTCATCTGATGTCAAGAATAGCAAGAGGGAAACCACATCTGCTGGTTTCCCCGCCCTATTTAGATGTGCTTGCTTTGCTGTTGAGTCCGCAAGCTAGAAAGAAAAAAAGGTAATTTTAGACATTGAATTACAAGATGCAAAGATATCCAAATTGATTGACATAAATGTCGTATTTAATCTGTGTTAGATACAATCGAGACGTAATGGTTTGGAAGCCAAAATTTAAAATAATTGTAAGAATCTCGATTAAAAAAAAAGACTAAAACCAAAACACCAAAAATCCGCAGAGGGCAGTTTTTAAGAGGGTATTGTAATAAAAACATCAACGGTACTAATTGCAATGCACTTGTCCCACGATTCGCATTATGACAAATAATGACTCTTTTGTAGAAGATAAGGCAAACACATGTAAAACCCAAAACTAATTCAAACGTTAAAGGGCTAATAAAACAAACAAAAAAGAACTAAAAGTCATTCAAAACCAGGACAAGGTACATCTTGTATCATATCTATTTCAAGAGTGAAATACAGTAATATCGATTCAAAGGTCGACTCTATTCGTTATTTATTGACGGAACATTATGTACATTTTTTAATCAAAGGTACCAGAAATATAATTGTATACGCAAGACGCGCGTTTCTGCTACATAATACTTATCAGTGACGCTCAAACGGAACACAATACGTGCATACAACCTTCTTATGGTCTTCATCTGTAGTAATCACACTATTACTGTTACGAAGAATATTGGTATCATCAATGAAGCCAGGACTACAATTTGATAATACAATACAATGAAGTTACACATGTACGATAAACTAACAAAAAGATAAATAAATAATAAATATTGGAATACGTCGCTTGGCTCCTAAAATATTGTATATGACTTTTTTGACACCAATTATCAATTAAAGTTAGACCAATCAAAATGTTTGAAATAAGACATATTACAAAATTGCTAATTTCAGTTGTTTGTTAAGATTGCTTTCAAAATGTTGTATAAAAACTTGAAAATCGGTGTTAAATGGCTTTGGGGGAAAAACATTTCTTTATTTCTGTGAAAATAATTTAATTTCTTGGATAATCCAGAAATGTCAAAGTTTTTTACTTCACTGCTATTTACAAAATGTTCAAGTTCGCATACGACATTTTGGAAGCATGCATTTTGCCAAAATTTTCTGATATTTTTTTTTTTTTTTAATTGTAATTTACAACATTTTTGAAGCCCAGCGACGAATAGATTGTATTTAAATATCAGAAATCATATATCAGAAACGAAACAAAACAAAACTAAAAAAATAGAAAGACAACATTCGGCATTTGCTATAACATACTTATCTTATTATTGTCCTCATATTTCATCAAATTTAAAAATATTTCTTTCGTTATGCGTCTTAAAATGTAACTTGTGCAACAAAATTTAAAACAACACGTTATATACATTTCATGGCGGGTCCGAACAACTTTTCTGGATTTACTTTCATTTTGAAACGCTTAAAGCTAAATATTTGAAAGCCAAAGAATCCAAACAATGGAAGAGCTATTTGACAAAAAAATGACTTAAAGATATTGTAAAATTTACCAAAAGTCGACTTTAATTTCCCTGAGGGAGTTGAAACCTTAATTTCTTTATACTTTCAAAATTTATCAATGGACAGTTTAAGAAAGGATTGCTATACATAATGTCTGTACCAAAGTACACTTGGAGGGGAACGTTTTTCATCTTCCAGACGCATTCAGTATGTAGTAGGGTAAACATGTTTGCGGGGACACTTGTACAATGTTATACTGGAATAACAAATCATTATAAGGACAAACATAAATATCAGTTTGAAAGAGCCTGACTCAGTCGATCGATAATAAGCTGAATGCAACTTATAACACTTCAAAAAACACAAGATTTATCATACGACAATGCAGGATAAACCATGGGCTCTGCCTATTTCGAAGCAAAATGAAAAAAATATTGTGTATCGAAAGCACATCTTATCTGTAAAATATTTTTTTTAAATATCTGGCACTGAAGTTTAAGGTGAATCAAGGTACTTGGTAACAATGTTCTATGTACTACATCACCAACTAATTAAAACTTACTTGATAGCATTCACTCTTACACCGTGAGGACCTAGTTCTGAAAGAATTGTATTTAATCAATATTTTGTTTCAATGATTTGTTCATAAACTGTATGCGTCAAGAAAGCTTAGCCCGCTATATTTTTTATGTTAACATCTAGGTGTTTTCAGCATGCAAATAGAGCTCACCACATTCTGTAAGAAGAAGGGGGAGCTTTCCACAAAGGTTTCAAAAGAAAGGGACCAATAATTTGATCTACGGACAGACATAACCAGGGAAGAATATGTTTCAAACATTTTTGTACAACTTATTTAAATAAACGTTCAAAAAAGGAAAAAAAATATATATCAAGGACTGTACAATCACAAAAGAAATTTGTTAAAATTATTTTTATTTTGAAATAGTCAATTCAATCAATTACAAGTCAGAAAATTTAACAATTATTTCAATTGGTTCATCCAAACATATTAATGTATAATAAATATATTTTACCTTTGGCTAGACATTTTGTAAGCATATCAATAGCTGCTTTTGCCATGCTGTAAACAACTGTGATCGGTTGCTAAAAATATACAAATATTTTGTTTTTGTTTCCATTTCAATTTTACATAGTAATTTACCTTTATGTATACAAATGTATATTATAATATAAGTAACTAGGTTACTAAGGAGTGAACTATGTTATGCCTTCCTCGTGTTCAAAATGTGCTTGTATGGTAGGTTATCTGATTGAAACATTTGTGGCTTTCTTTTTATCTTTTAATTGCTAATTTATAATAAACTTAATTCCCAAGGAAACTGCTTTCTTTTTGCAATTAAACAGCATGCAATTGGCAGTTTCATAATCAAAGAATCATGGCTAATTTCATTGTTCGTACACCAAAATGAAAATGACGTTTTGGTGTACACTTTAGAAAATATATCCAATACGGCATTAGATTATGACAATGTATTAAGCGGCAAATTGCATACAAATTGTTGTTGAAGACAAATAAATGTTTTTGTTGTGTTGTTGGGTGCCGTTTCAATTAACGTTGTTCAAACGGAACTGTACGATTTCATTTTTATAAGGCCTGATTTGAAGAATATACATAAAATAATCAATTATAAATTAAATATACTTACCCCTATCGTGGAACAGATACTCGACAGGTAGATTATATTACCTATATCGAAAATTCTAATTACTTAAAAGTATGTTTAGATTCATACATAGCAGTTTACTTATACATTCTTTATTCCGTATTTGTTATTAAAAAATTATATTCATCTCGATTTTTGATGCAATGAAAGTAACTCCACAATCTATCTTAACCATTTTTGTTGCATTCGTCGTGAATAGTTATCAAGATACCATGATTATTATTTTGTACGCCAGACGAGCGTTTCGTCTACATTAGACTCATGACGCCTAAGTATGACATTGCAAAAACATCTGAAAATTAAAAGTCCTTGGAGATAAGACAAGCATAGTTGTGCAAGTAAAAAAGTTTTCTCTCATAGTAGCAAAAATATTTGTTTCTTTTAGGTAAGGCAAGCATAATTGTGACAGATATAGTTTAGTTATTCCTCAAACTAACAAACCTTTTGTTTCTTTGAAATTAGGCAAGTATTGTTGTGCCATAAATAATTAAGTTTTCCCTCATACTATCAAACCTTTTGTTGTCTCTTTGAGATAAGGCAAGCATAAATGTGACAGATATAATTTAGTTATCCTTCATACAAACAAACCTTTGTTTTTTTTAGATTAGGCAAGCATAGTTGTGCTAGAAAGAATTTAGTGTTCCCTCATACTAGCAAACCTTTTATCTCTTTGATATAGGCAAGCATAATTGTGACAGAAATAATTTAGTTTTCTCTCATACTAACAAACCTGTTGTTTCTTTGAGAGAGGGCAAGCATAATTTTGACAGAAAGAATTGTTTTCCCTCATACTAAACAACTTTTTGTTTCTTTGAGATCAGGCAAGCATAATTGTGGCAGAAATAATTTAGTTTCCCCTCATGCTAAAAAACCTTTTGATTCTTTGAGATGCGGCACTCATAATTGTGACAGAAATAATTTAGTTTTCCCTCATGCAAATACACCTTTTGTTTCATTTAGATTAGACGGACAAAGTTGTGGCAGAAAGAACTTAGTTTTCCCTCATACAAACAAACCTTTTGTTTCTTTGAGATAAGGCAAGCATAGTTGTGCCAGGAATAATTTCGCCTTCTGGTTTACACTGACGCATCTGTCGTAATCCTCTTCCTTAGTTTCACTTACATTTGAAAACATGGCATAGCCTGCAATGTCAGCCTGAAACGTAAATACATATGTCAGATATAGTCTTCTCATAGCTGAGTGGCGTTAGCTTTATTTTATATGCATAGAAAAAATAAATAATTAATTTCTCTTTTCTCTTATTGTATGAGAACAAATCGTTTTGATACATTGTAAAACAAGATTAGTGTCATTATCTCAAATTTACTAGATGCAGTTGCAATTTCAGCAGAAGTTTTATTGTTATGTTTTGCAATGGAAACCTAACTGATTCTATTTTTCTGTAATCAATTTCATCGATAACTTATCCCTGTATTTGTGTGGCAAAATGAATCGCTGTATTATCTCGTTTTCTTCTCTCCTTTTTTTTTGTTGTCAAAACCTGAACGTTTTGTCACTACATGATAACACTTCTATGTGAATACAGATTCCGAAATATTTAAAAATCTACAAAATATTCAATCTCTCACTATAACTTTCTTTTAGAGAAACGAATGTTTTCGGTCCTGATGCTACTAAAGCACTTTAGCTAAGCTTTACTTCTTTGTCATGTATTATTCGTGCAAGACATTCTGAATGATAAATTTTAATACAATTTGATTATATACTGTAAATTCAGAAATCAATGAGTGCATTTATTATTCCAATGTTGTCATTTAGGACTTAAATGCGAATCTATTTTTTACGAATTAGAGAAAAATCCTGTTTAATTCATATAAAATATTTCAAAATGCGAGGTAAAATTTTTGCGTTCACAACTCATTTTTCGCATTATTTAAAACCTCGCAATAATTTCTGAATTTACAGTATATATATCTATGTGATGTGAAGGTATGTCGTTGACAATCCTTTTTATTTATGTGACAGGGTTTACTACAAGTAGAACATGTTCATTCTAAATAGTATTACTTTCAAACTGTATTTAGACGATTTAAACACCTTGACTAAAATAAGTTCAGCTCGTTTAATTCTCACAATTTTTTTTACAAAATATTATCTTTTATCCTTCGAAAAGAAAAAAAAGTTTCAATAATCTTGAACCAATCACTTCTCGGAAAAATGGTTGGATAAATAGCAGTTTGACAAACACTAATTTTGATCATTAAAAAACTTAATATTTCCTAAAAAATACAATGTGATTAAAACGATTAGCTGATTTTACAGAGTTATCTCCGTGTAGTGCTACATTGAAGACCTGTTGATGATCTTCCGCTGTTGTTTTTTCTATGGTCGGGTTGTTGTCTCTTTGACACATTCCCAATGTCCATTCTCAATTTCATTTGTTCCACCTTAATGATACACATTTTGGAACAGTTTGATACGTTCCAGTTACAAAACTTTAAAATAGAGAGGTATCATTTCCAATGCTGGCACTATGTCATATACAAATAATGATTGTTTGTATCTATTTCATAATGGTGAATAAAAAAGTACATTTATATCATATAAAACAAACCAAAATATCCAATCTTCCAAATTTCTGTATCAGGCTCTTTACAATTTCTTCCCTGAAGGCAGATTGAGATAAATCTCCACTGCAAAACCCTATCTTATAAGAAAATATAATCATGCGTTTACATAACATTGGTTAATATACATGATATATAAGTACTTATAGCAGAAAGAGTTATCTACATGGTAAATTTGTTTAAAAAAAAACACAGAGAAAAAAAAAACAATTAACTCATTGAAAACAGCCATTATTATTTAACATTCCTATACAAATGGAATGCAAAACATTTCATTGGCGAATTACATTTGCGCGTATTAGGGATGTACTTTTGTTTTAGATTGCGCACAAGATTAAATATCATGTGTGCATATTCATTTTACAAGTAAAATTAACAACTACTATAAATACAGATCATTATTGAATATATGAAGCCACTTTTAGAAAGTTAACATAAGGGTTCGTTTTCAGAGAACACATCCCAGGGAAACACACGTAGATAATTCAATAATTAATGATGCAATTCTAAGAACATCCAAATGGAAACAGGGTTAAGAGCTACCAATAATCAGCAAAAAAAGGCATGTCAAATTGAGTTTTAAGTGATTAATTTAAATATTTTGTATTTGTTTTTTCTAGTAATGCAATTCGTGTTACTGTATACTAGTAATAACAAAACAAACGAGCGTTTCCTGTTAGAAACTCCTGTTTCATCATGTGTATGCTGAGTAGCAAGGAGTCATTAACTATTATAACAAGGGTATGTACAATGTTTTACATATAAGCTAACATGTTATTTTTTTTATTGTTAACAATATCTCTCGTATTTTCGGATACATGAAACCCTATTTTCTGATTTACCACTGTTAACTTGTTCAACGAATCTGCTGAAATACATTAACAAGCTATGCGCAGACTTCTACAGACGTTGTTATGCGTCGAATTTCACAATTTTTGTTAATACATCTACATGACATGGCTATTTGTATTTACTTGGCACCGTTAATGAGGCATTATCTACGCGATTTTTTGTTTGTTCAATCATTAATGCAAGTGAAATAGTGAAACAATAATTCTCTTTTAGAAGCCAGTTTGGTTAAATTTTGTCACCTTTTATTCAATCACTTAGTTAGAGATGTATTACGCATGAACCAGGCGTCTTCGGCTATCAAAAGGACAATAATGCCCATATTGCCAATATTGAAAGTGAAACTAGGGTAAACCATTTCGTTGACTAATTTGATCTCCAAAACTCATTCTTTTACAGGTAAAAACGATAATTAACATATTAGTTAAATATATAAAATGACATCAAACAGACCTAGACAAATCCTATTCCACGTTTCGCTATCTATTTATATCTAAATTTATGTTGATATCGGGTTATATGATCGTCGGCAGTCTTCGGGGGGGGGGGGGGGGGGGGGGGGGGCGCAATTCGATAGTTAATAAGATTGCATCTATGCTAAAGTACACTCGAAATGTGGGTACATGTTCCTATTGTCGAGTCCATGCATTGGTAATTCTTCACTTCAGACCATTTGTTTAGTTCGATATACCTTTTAGCAAATTATGAATAAAATTTTAGACTTTGACTCGCTTCCATGAAAATAAATTTGACAGATAATGCATGCCCCTTTAAGGATTTTTTTTATAATTTACTTTTCATTTTCAACTGCTACTGCGCATGCCTATTTTTATCTTCAGTTATGCACTTTGTAATGCAGAATATTTATCTTGGCTCATTATTCTGAACTGTGAAAAACCCATCCAGACCCCTATTTTGATGTATATTTGGCTCATTATTCTCTACCCTGTTAATCTTCTCCAGACACCCATTTTGCTGTAGATTTTGCTCATTATTCCCTTATCTGTAAAACCATCCAGACCTCCATTTTGGTTTAGATTTGGCTCATTTCGGTCTACTCTGTAAAGCCCCTCCAGACCCACATTTTGGTGTAGATTTAGCTCGTCACTTTTTACTCTGCAAAGCCGATCCAGACCCATATTTTGGTGTAGATTTGGCACTTACTTTCTACTCTGCAAAGCCCATGTAAATGCTCTCCGCAGAAAATAATTTTTATTTAAGAAATAATTCTTTTATGCCATGTTCTATGCTCATTTTAACATGGGTAGGCATTATATTTGTAAACATTTAATACCTCGCTTACGCTCGATATTAAGATATTAACAAATATAATGCCTACCCATGTTAAAATGAGCATAGAACATGGCATAAAAGAATTATTTCTTAAATAAAAATTATTTTCTGCGGAGAGCATTTACTAATATGTACATAGTACCTGTTTAACCCATTAAGTAAAACAACAAGAAAAAAAAGGAGGTCGCTTAACAAAGAAGAACGCAGTTTTATTATAACAAAAAAAGTTTGATTTTTTCTGAGTATTTTAACACAAGACTTCAGGCGAATTATATGGCGTTATTTTATTGTGACGTTATGTTTTTTCTCTTTTCCCGAAATAACGTAATATTAATATTTGCAATAGATTTGATGAAAACAAAAATCTGCCACAGATTTGGAGAAAAACAAAAATCTGCCATAGATTTGAAGAAAACAAAAATCCGTCATAGATTTGGAGAAAACAAAAACCTGCCATAGATTTGATTTGTTTGGTGTTTGTAACGTCATATTTGTCATAGATGAGGAATCTGTCATAGATTTGAGTCCTAAATATTTGCCAATCATTATTATTCAATCTAGTATATGCTTTATTGAAAACAAAGTAATTACAGTGTGAGCATTCTGGCCTCGATTGCGAGAGTTTTTTTTTTAAAGCTTCCAACAAAGACCGCATAGTCGGCTCGGATGCACAATAACATGTGCAGTTAAGGTAATATATTCACGAGCCCTGTTATCTTGCAAACTGGTGACTATGCGATACAGGCTTTGCTAATTGGCGAAAGTCGTATGGTGACCTATAGTGCTTAATTATGTGTCATTGAACTCTTGTGGAGACTTTTTTCATTCATTGGCAATCATACCACATCTTCGTATTTTTATATTTTATAACATGTCGGTAAAGAACAAAGAAGGGTTCATGTTCCTATCACGTTGACATCTTTTGTACTAATATGTGTGTAACATTTGCTACTGGACGTTTAACGGTAATTTATTATTCATCCGTCAATACAGGTATGTCAATGTTATTTTATGAAACACTTAAAAATAAGATTGAGTATACATTTTGTAAAACTATTATCATGATCTTGATCAATGAGCGACAAAATTATTTTCATTCAAGATTTAAATAACTTACTTTATCGTCTGCTAAACCCTTTTCCATGCATTTCTGTTGTACGTTTTGCAATATATCCTCTTCAAGAGCCACTAAATATAATCTGGCACCATGTTCTGCTAACTTATAAGCGGTGGCTTCCCCTATGCCAGAACTTGCTCCTAAAAGATTAGTATAAACACAATCTACAGGTGCAGAACTAGCCATTTAAAAAACTGAAGGTTGCAACTTCCGCAACACCATGAAACGTTCACAAAAAATAGACATAAATAAATCGAATGATGGGGTTCTGACCCCCGGACTCTCCAACTTTTGAATCCGCTAGTCAGCTCCGCATGTTGTAAAATAACAATAATTTGAGGTGGGCATTTTTTTTTTGTCATTTTTTGCTGATGTCAAAACTCAAAGAGTACTTTTGTGTCAGCCCACAACAAATTAATTGACAGTTTAAAACAAATCATTAAGAGGATGACATACAGACGGTAACTTAGTAAAAATATATAAAAAAAGGCAAACAGACAAACAACCGAATAAAAAGTACTGTATACTATATACAGAAACCAAATATTGAGCAACGTGAATAGCAAAAATGCAAGGGTCATCTCAAGTTCTCAGAAAATGTCAACATTTCCTGTTCTGATAGAAACACCCGTCGTGATGCTCCGGTTATATTCTTTGTTAATCATATCTAGTCATAAGGCATCATTCAATAACAGATTGATAAGTTAACGTTTGTAGAATTGGAGATTGTTTATAAAAGAGGCACGAAAGATACCAAAGGGACAGTTAAACTCATAAATCTAAAACAAACTGACAACGCCATGGCTAAAAATGAAAAAGACAAACAGACAAACAATAGTACACATGACACAACATAGAAAACCAAAGAATAAACAACACGAACCCCACCTAGGGGTGATCTCAGGTGCTTCGGAAGGGTAAGCAGATTCTGCTCCACATGTGGCACCCGTCGTGTTGCTTATGTGATATATAATTCTGTAGGTCTCATTTATGAAAGGGAAGGGGATTGTAGTTACGACGTAAGGAACATATCCGATATCATTTGTGAAACGGTTATTCCATACCGGTCCATCAATCCTCTATCAAGAAAACCATGATAGGAAATTCATGCACGGGAATATCGTATCAATTGAGAGATATATACCCCGTATGCAGGTGCTGCTGGAATGTTGCTACTTAGAAATGGAAAGTTCACAATTGGAAAGCTAAAATCATCCCTTTTGTCGTAAAGTTTTGTTTTCAACCGACCCTCATTGTCAATTTCTAGATGTATGTCAAAATATGAAGCCGACTTAACTGTATCTGTAGTATCCGTTATCTCTAGTTTAATGGGATAGATGCGTTCCACATAGTCACCAAATTTTGAATTATTTAGCGAAAGAACATCTTCTATATAGCGGAAAGTAGAGTTAAAGGATATTGCTAACTTCTTATCTTTCTTCCTAAGAAGTTCCTGCATGAAGTCAGCCTTCTTATAATGAAAAAAGAAATCGGCAAGTAGAGGGGCAAAGTTTGTTCCCATTGGAATGCCGACAGTCTGTTGAAAAACACGTCCTCCGAACGTAAAAAATATGTTGTCAATCAAAAAATCAAGCATCTTGATAATATCAGTTTCAGAGAATTTTGTTTGAATTAGAGTGATCCTTTACAAAGTAGGATTTATTCCTTCCTAAGACACGATACTTGTATAAGATTGACATTTGCGTAGGTCTATCGCAAAAAAATGCACTTGAATACCGCTCGGTGTTTTAGATTTATTTTTTCTTCTTTTGAAATTTGGAAAAAAAGTGTTATTAAAACTATTTAAAACATTTGCTTAATCATGTTTATACTATAATTTGTACTTCTTGACACATATCAGTATTCATTACATAGTGAAACTTGATTCAACCGAACCTCTTCGGGACTTAACATTTAGTTCGGTTTTGGCCGATGTTCGGTTTTATCAGGTTCATAACGCATACAATTTAACATGACGGTGCTTAAGAACATGTTTGGTTTAGACAGGTTGTCACTTTATGCAGGATTCGGTTTAGTCAAGTTTCACTGTACTATTATTGCACCTTTGTTTGCCATGTTGTTATAATTTAATTATGTTCACACTTTTATTGTTTGTTGAAGTATTGTACTTCATACACCATGAGGGGGCTTTAGTGAAATAAGATGTCTTATGTCTTATGACTTTCATAACAGAAAAAAAATAACAGTAGATATACGTATACTGATTTTGTTCTGTTTAAACGTTGTTATGTCTGGATTAATGCAGCTTTTCAGTCCAATTGAAATAAAACATAAAACCGAGACACATGTTAAATTACTCATATCAGCGGCTAACAATTACATCGGAAACCAGCGATATTTATAGATTATCGCTGATCATCTCAACGAGATTGATTTTCTCGCTTGAGCCGGTGGAAGCGAGAAAATCAATCCAGTTGAGATGAACTCAACCCTATCTATCGCTATTTTACCTATAACGACGTTGTCAATTTTATATTCTAACATGACGTCCTTCAAACGCCATGAGTACACACCCGTGGTAAAATATGAATATATTTCATGGGCTGTTACCCATTGTATCCCCACGTCATATGTTTTTTTTTATGAATGAGCGACTCGACGTCATAGAACAATGACGTCAGAATATAAGTAATTTACGGGAAAATAAATGCTTGTGAAACGGAAAATCATCACAACAAAGAAACGTAAACAAACAATGCTAAAATGGGATATAAGCGATTTTTTTAAACATATAAAACATATAATTAAATAATCATGTTTAAATTCATCCAAAACTATCTAAATACGTTATTGTTAATAGTTTAAGCATGTCACTAATTCTGTTTGCTCCGTTCTTTTACGCCAATCTAATAGTGCGTTTATTTATGGGAACGGCAAATATTTGCCTCCACCTAGAGCGCTTCGATCCAAAAGAATTGCCGTATTTGTCCTATTAGAATCGAAATAATTCATGGGGGCTATCGCTCAGGGTAAAATATTTGTCATAAAGGGCCAACCCGTGATAAAATCACGATATATTCAAGCCCCCATGAATTATTTCTTAATTAATTTCATTAGCAACGCCAAGTGCCTCCTTAGTTTCTAGCGATGATTTTCCATCTCACGCGAGTAGCATTTCATTTTTGTATTCTTTTAATTTTTATGCCATTTTGCAATATATTCTTTAAACTTTTTTAACTATTATTCTCTATTATTCATATTTAAGAACCTTGTTATTCTCTATTCTTTTTTTTTTGTCCATTTTTACTGCATTTTTTATTTTTACCCTTTATCATTCTCTATTCTGTAAACCCCCGTCCGTACCCTCAAAATTAATATAAAACGAGTGTTCAGCTTATTCAAAAGAGGTATTATCATAATTTGTTTAACATTTGTGACTAAACTAGAATTAAATTTCTCGCGTTATTTTGAATTGATGTCTCCTTGTATTTGTATGACAAGGTAATCATTATCGCTAAGGACGTCTCTCGGTCAGTCTGTAATTAATCTTTTACTATGAAATAATATATATACACATATACATTATATTGTACACAGCACATTTAATAATTTTGTTTTAGAAAAGTTCAACGTATAGCAGAACATGATTCCTACCTGTAACAAGGACAACTTTATCTTTAAAGCTAGACATGTTCTTCGGTCAGAAATTGTCCGAGATAATACAAAAGATTTAATAAAAAAGAAATCAAATTCACCTAGCGTTCTTCTAAATAATGTATCGTATGATTCAACATGAACATCGAGATAACTCATCTTATCATTCACCAAACACATGGTGCACATCAATGTTACCCTACATAAAACAGGCATAAATGTCCCTGACCTTTATTTTCGTTTTGTCAATAACAAGGAGCAATTTAACTGTAACACAATGCGTGTACAAATATACCATGGTGCGTAAGAATAGCTGATGTAATATGTTTAGCTACCAAACGTGCAGCTAGAGGCTTTTCTGTAGTTAATTGTGATAACGATCCCAGAACGTGTAGCTAGAATCTCTTCTGTAATAAATCTTGTTACTGGACATGGCACTAAACAAGAACTATCTTTAAAAAAGATATCCGACGCATTTAAATTTGAGTATATGTTTAAAAGTATAATTTCGATAACCTTCAGAAGCACAATGACTTAATGATGCAGGACCTCTTGTCTTTCTGTTTACATTCACCAAAACCCCGCGAAAATCTCACATGCGTAGGTGCGTTCTAAAATTCATGTACGTTCGTACAACAAAGTTGACATTAAAAATTAAATAATTCTCCCGAATAAACAGTTGTCATGTATCCAAAGACCTATTGGAGAAAAGATTATTTCAATAAAAATATAAATCTTTGTAAGATATAGATCAAATATTTATAGGTTTTTACTTGCTTTCCATCACGATATAATTAACGAGACGTTTTTTTCAAACACAACCAAATCACCTACCATGACAACATTTTGTCCAATCACAGAAAGGATTTTCGAGCATGCGCATTCTGTTACCATAGTTAAGCGTCCTTAAGTTCAAAGGGAACAAACCAAAACTATACCGACTACGTCGCAAAAAGGCAAAATGAGTATACCGCTGTTCAAAAACTCATAAATCGATAGAAAAAAAAATCCGGATTACAAACTAAAACCGAGGTAAATGCATTAAACATAAGAGGAGAACAACGACAAAACATTGAAATGGAACACAAACAGAAACGATCTAAGCTTTAGACAACATCCGATGACAAAAAATATTTAACATCAAAACTAAATACATGATAGGAAAGTACCGTGACATGTCTTATGATAATGTGAATTCACACTCAAATATAAAAGGAAACAAATGACATAAAGAAAACACAACGTTAAAATGTAACACACACATAAACGAACTATAATATAACAATGGCAATATTTCTGACTTGGTTTATGACATTTTTTAAGGACGAAAATGGTGGGTGGAACTGGTTTTGTGGCATGCCAAACCTCCTGCTTTAAAGGCAATGTTAAATATAACATAAAAATGACAACACAACATTACAGGACCACAATGCAAATAAAGAGGAGAACATATAGGACAAAGAAAGATACAAATAAAAGCTAACAAAAGGCATCAGGTTTAAAATTTAACAAGTGCCTTTCGTCCACACAAGACTTTACTAGTGACAACCAGACACAAAAAATCGAAAGCCAAAACAAGTACAGCATGTACAGGCACTGAGGAAAAGTTTTGAAAAAGTTGTGCCAAATACGGTTAGGGTTTTCTGATTGGGAACAACTTAAGAACAAACTATAAAATAATTTGAAAGGGTTTGACTGAAAGATCAGCACGAAACGAATAGAAAAAATCAAACAAAGTACCGATCAAAGAGTTCTCGCAGTCACTGAAAGCTATTTGATAATATTTTTTTTTATAAATAAACCATAATGAGGCTTTCACAGGGAAGCTCCACTCATGTGAGTTACAAGTGAAAATCATGGGAATTCAACATGAAAATTACAGGGATCTTTTTCCCTTGATTTTTCAAAATGAATTATTCATATAAAATTAAAATTTTTAAATTTGACTAAAATCATGAAAAATGCGATTTGTTTGTGTGTGAAACTCACTTGAATATGTTTACGTGAGTTTCATGTAAGAGCTCGTTTGGTGTGAATTTCACGTACATGTGTACCAAGACGAAAATACTCATCAGTACAAATTCAACGAACTTAATGTAAAGACGCCTGGCCCATAAACTGTTTGTGAGAAAAAAATAACCTAAAGCAATGCCAAAATCTAAATTTTGACATAATTTAGGACATCACAGTAAAAAAAAAATTGTTGAATATATGTGCTTACAAATGTTACGTTATCAAGTTACTATAACTTGAACTTCTTGTCAGATATCCGTATTCATTTAAGGAATGACTGTAATATTTGTTTCTGTCTATGAAGAAATAATATAACAAATGAGAAGCACACTGAAGAACGCGCCAGTGTATTATTTACAATGTAACAGTGAGCAACACATTGTTTATGTTATTTCGAATAGACTGACAAAATAGCAGTAACCGAGAGTTATTCAATTTGAGCTACTATGAACACCTGCAATTAGGATTTAACATACCAGTAGTAGTTTAGCTATACAACATTACAACATTTAGTGATTCTGAAGCAGTTCCGTATAACGTGTGTAAATTATAGAAGCATTGTCGAATGCTCTTGAATCAAATTGAAGTAAAATTGGTGTCAAAATGTTGGTGTAAGTCTAATATAACAGGCTCATACCAATCAATTAAACATCTGAATTACAGGCTCCTGCCTTGGTGACATGAACACTTGTGGAGACGCTAAACATGTCTGTGAGCTCTTGCGATCTTCTACATAGAACTTGTATTACTCCTTTTTATCTTCGAAATATCAGGGTGTAAATGTATTTGGTTTTTTATAAACAATATTGCACTATGACGTCATAAATGTGTTTATAAACACAGAAGCTTGCATCAAACTATGGATCTTTTATGCCCAAATATATGGTATTGAGTGTTTTGAATGTTTAACAATTTCCTATAATTGCTTACATCCATTTCATTTCAACTTTGGCGGACAGTTGACTCGTTTGCATAATATCACATCTACTAAGTTGTATATGCTGTAAGTGATTTTAATATTTACGTTTTTTTTTAATTATGTACATAAGTCAGTTCGTATTCTCGTTTTATTTATGTTTTAAATGTGTCGGTTCGGGGCCTTTTATATCTTACTACGCGGTAATGTTTTTATTCATTTATGAAGACCGAATTGCTTTTTTTCTAGATTGGCAATTGTAGGGGCAATATTCTAGAGGGATTTAAAATCTTGACATGGAAGGTTGTACTTATTTATTATCAGTACCAAAAATTCATACACACAATGTAAAACGTTTGAAAACAAATTAATTAGTTTCATTCACTTTTAAAATCAAGTAATATTTGATGAAAACACTACAGTCTTTGTTATAACATTTTTGTGACGAGTTTCGTCTTCTTGTAAATCTGGTCTCCCATCTTGACCCACATCGGAAGTTTTAACATTAGGCCTTCCCAGTCTTCCGGATTATCTTTACATGAAAACACATGCACCTGAAATATAAAAAAAAATATAAGGAAAAATTTAAACGTCTTGGACGGAGTTAAATATTGGGGTAAACTATACAAATAATACAATCGCTTACAATGATATGGCAGGTTGTACCTGTGGTTACAGTGTCGATCAACATGTCAATTGTAAAATACAAACTTATCAATAATTGCGTATGAATAATGTTTGTAAACACCCTTTTTTTTAATGAAAATTATATTGTATTGATAGTTTCGACATTTGTTAGTGGATACATCAAATACCGGAACCTCATCCCGGCCTCGTTAACCGTTAGTAGTATATAATAAATTTTGTTAGAACTTGTTAGTTTAGTTTATCTGTAATACATACATTTATGAATTCTAATATATCCAACTAAATGTTAGTTAATTACACATATACTACAATATAAACATACATAATTGCACATCATATACCTTTATAACTACGTAATTTTTGTTCCGTATTTGACCTTTACTTTTATATCCTTATAAGATAAAATCTACCTGACTCATATTTGTAGTTATATTAGAGTTTTTACCCCTTACTTAAGGTGGTACCCAACACTTTCACTAAAATTAATTTGGCTCGTTTAATTTTCAAAAAATGTTGTCAAAGTATTTACTTTGACCCTTTAACAAAACTATAAAAATTTCAAAAAATTTGAACCAACGCTTTTGTCAAAAAAATACACTGATTATATAGCAGTTTGACAAACACCAATTTTTATCATTGAGAAGCTTTATATCCTTTTACAACACAACGTCATTAAAACGTGTAGCTAACTTTATAGAGTTAGTTCCCTGTAGTGTTAGGTACCACCTTAACAAAAGGTTAAAACAAATGCTATAGAACCAAAATTTACAAACTGTGTTTAATTGGTATCAAACCAAAAGTTTAAAATTAGAACACTGGTACTTCAAATTATGTAAATTTGAAAGACAGACGAAATAATAGTCTAAAGCAATGAAATGTATTCAGCAGTGGAACTACTGAATCACAATCATATAAACCAATCTACACGACACTGGTTTCTTATCTACATGTAGTATTCGTTTTGGTACATTAAAGATTAAAGGTTTTGGAGAAGGAAATTATTAAAAAAAAAACATACTTTTCTTTCACCAAGTACTTTGAAAATTTCAATTTCGAATTGTCCTTTACTGCGTTGTTCTAAGACTGAAGCTGCTTCGTCTCGCCAATATTCCAAAAATTGTTCTAAAGGTATACCTGTCAATCATACAAAAATAAATACGTAAAGTCAACAGGGACAATTTCACCATAAACAAAGTATTACATTGCAACTTGCCTTTTTAATTCAGATTTATATCGCAAATATTCTTTCTTTTATAACTTATTTTTATTCTTCATGAATTAACAAGTACTAACATATATTTGTCTTGTGACACAATAAGCAAGTAAGTGAAATAAATAAGCATTATAGGCATTCTATGAAATAACACTTTGAAATCTATGGATTAAGTATAGTAATAACATTTTCATTAATAAAGTAACAGTAGTGCAAGGCATATATGAGCATACATATGGTATTGTATAACAGTATACAAATAATTTCAAATGCTCACATACAAACATAATTAAATTTTATTAACGCAAATATTCTTATCTAACGTAATTTATAAATTTATATAAGTACATAGCCACGAGGCTTAAACATGTAGTCTATGTTGCAATTGCCCTACCGTTGTCAAATTTAAAATACAATGTATTATACCAACTTGGATCGGTTAGGGCATTTTTAATCTTTTTGTTTGGGGACTGTTCTCCGTGCAGTTATAACATCTTCACTGTCACAACCTTTAGAAATGAAGAGCTGTGCCAGTTCACATCACAAATAACTATTTTTATTTGGCATATTTTTGTAATCTTTGCGCAGTGTTTGGAAATTTTAAAAGTGTTCCAGCGTCTGTGGTGTCCGCTTAAACTGTATAAACTTTCAAGATTTTGATAGCGTCTCAATTTGAATATATTGACATTATTCATTTCACATCGTGCTATTACCGAAGAACGATATCTATTATCCGAAATATTTAATTATCTTTAATATTTGTTCATTTGATAGTTATTAAATGGCGATGTTGTACCCTTTTTGACTTGTTATATATTATATTTTGAAGTGTACAGAATCATATTACACGATCCATCGCCCTGTAAGATTAATCGTTGACTATTTATTCAGTCATTTTTGCACCAAAAACCTTAATCAATTTCTACAAACTTAAAATCATACAGTCTTGTATATGTTCCGGACCATATGAGTATTTGGACCATACGCGTATGGTCATGACCATATGGGTATATACTCATATGGTCGGGGTAATTAACACTCTGTTACAGTTTACTTTTAATACTTCTAAACTCTTCATATGGTATGACCGTTCATTCAAAAGACGCTATCATATAGGTAATTTTATCATTATATTATAATAAAAAGATAAGCTAAATAAAATTAAGAAGTTTCACATAGTTAATTTTACTTAATTGTCAAATTTAAAGTAACACATTTTATACCGATGGTCATTACCGATGGGTCATTACCGATTTGTTATTACAAGTAAATGGCAATATGTCCAAAAATTTCTTAATGAACTGTTATATAAGAAGTCACTGGAAAGTAGCATCATATTACTTTATTTAAGTTGTGTTGTGAAGATGGTGTATTGCCGTCATTTTACGATATTTGAGATCTAGAGCTTCTTAAAAACACCGTAGACATCAGAATTGCCAAAGACCTCGGTATCACTGTACGCAGCTGCAAAAAAAAACTTGTTTTCACTCGCAAACAACATGTGTAAATGAAAAAGATCGTGCACAAATTTCTTGCAAATGCAAAACAGCAATGATACCGTGTGGAAGTGAATGTCATCCAAGCCTACATGCACGAATGTAACTAGCGATGAAAACTAACTATGGCATCAATATTAAATTTTTACGCAGTTTTTTGTATTATAAAATTAAAAAATTGTCATGTTTTTTTTAGATAAAGTTTTTGTATTGTTGAAACGTTTATAATGTAATTTAAAAAATATATATATACCTATATGGTCCAAATACTCATATGGTCCGGCCCGTTAATAACCAAACGAATTATTAAGGAAAAATAAAGGGGAAAGATATCAAAGTGACATTCAAACACAAAAGTTGAAAATAAATTGACAGCGTCATGGCAATATAGGTAAAAAGACCGTTGACAAACATCGTTACAGAAAGCACAAGAGAGGACAAAGGAATAATAGTTAATACAGAAACTCAAAGTCAACGGAAACTAAATTAACCTTAATAGCGAGTAAAACAGTTACTGAGGGCGTATACCATACGCTATATATACAGTGGAAATCACTTCTAAGCTCTAATTAGAACTGTCAGAATAATATGTCATAGAACAGTTCTTCCCTAGAACTGTTCTACTAGAACTATCAGAAAAAGTTCAAGGTAGAACTGGCCAAACCACTTCTACATCTTTTAGTTGTAGAAGTCTTAGAAGAACTGACTAAATCAGTTCTAACCGTAGAACTGTCAGCAGAACTGTCTAAAACTGTTCTAGCCGTAGAACTGACCAAACCTGTCAGGATTTTAAAACAGCTCTAAATGACATACACCCTTATGTCTAACACGAATAGTTCTTTAAACTGTGCGATGGATAGAATTGACCAAATCAGTTCTAATCGTAGAACAGTTACTGTTCTAGTCGTAGAATTTATCTAGCTGTAGAACTATTCTAGTCGTAGACTTGACCAAAGATTAGGTAGAACTGTTCTGGGGTAGAACTGTCAAAATAAGTTATATATTTAAAACTGTCTAAATCAGTTCTAGGTAGGACAGTTCAGTTGTAGATTAGAACTGTCCTAGCTAGAACTGTCTAAATAATGCCAGGGTGACAGTTCTACAAACTGCTATAGAACAATTTTTTTAATATTTGATTAGAATTTAGAAGCGATCTTCACTGTACGGTAATTTTAATTTACCATGATGTTCTAGTGTAACTTCAAACCAAGTGACATATTTTCCTGTCAATTTCCTTGGAGCTGGTCCTGTGAACTTTTCATCAACGCCTAAAAGCCTTGCCCATCTTTCATAACTGGTAAGAGGTGTGCATGTCACGGTAAAGGGACCAGAAACCATTAAGGTTGAAGTAACCGTATCCAAAACTGTGGCATCCTCTACTTCAAGAACTATAAAAAAGAGAATGTCTTTATATTTCCATGCTCATACGCGCACGCGTGCACACATACATGTCTAAGGTGTCAAATGGGGACACCTGCTACAACACGATCAAATGGGGACTTTTTATGTGTAGGTCTTGTGTTTAATTTGATATCAGATCTGCTTATAAAAGAACTTATTATAATCGCATGTAACAGTTGGTAGCTGAAAAATGCCATTTAAATGACATAAATTAAGTGAACGAAATGGGGACACACAAATTAAACACACATGTATGATATCAGCTTTCCAAATGGGGACAATTCGTGGCATTTCTTTCGTGAATTAATTGGGGACACACAGTATGATATGAGATTTCTAAATGAGGACTTTTTGTCTTATCAAAGATATCGAAGTGGGGACATTAGTGTGTCAATTGAATGCATCAAAATAGGATTATCTTATGTAATTAAACCATTGGTAGCGGTCTCTATTCAAATGAAATATCTGATGAAGATGACATTCTGTATACATACCTGTATTCTAGGGGTCATTTTTCTAGAACAAATCAGTATCAGTGTTATATGAAAGTTATCTAGGGTTATCAAAAATCTCAGTAAGAGTGTTTCAGAACGTTCCCGTCTGATAAAAACCTCGAACAACTTATTTTCAGTAATGTAGAAATGTTTGCTGGTCAGTAGACATTTGCGGAAACCAGGTCTAACTAGGATTACACTTTAGACTGACGATTACAGGTGACACAAACGAGGGGTCATCTCAAAATACAAAAACATACAAACACTACAGATACAAAATAACAAAATGATCACAAATGGTGTCTTTTATTAAAACATAAAAAAAAGATTAAACCAACACGTTAAAATTTCATATGTCAGAAGCGCTTTTCCGTATTTACAATCAGGACCGCACAAAGCCGAATATTTGAAGACAAGGATTTATATATATATATAAGACTGAATGTGTAAATAGATGTATGGTATATATTTTATCAGCAGGAACAATAGATTTTCCCCGCGAAACATGTTAATTTAAAGGGGCACTAGCAGTTAAATTCATGGTCATCGATTTGACTCAAATTCTCATATTTGATTTATAACAATGTAAAACATTTATCCACACTATCAAAAGTCTAAAATAAAGTTTACAGAGCATATAGGTTCGTTTCGTGTGTATTTTGGTCCAGACGCCATCTAATTAACTATCGATTTGACGTCAGATGACCATATAAGCGATGTAAACATAAATAAAGATATGGATAGATTAAACCAACACGTGCAATTGGATTTGTATAGGTCTGTTTGATATAGATTAAAAATAGATGTTTCTCATTGCTTTTAACCGTATAAGAATGATTTTATGTGCATCGGATTGGTAATCAAATGATTAACCGTAGTTTCACTTTCATTGTTGACATTCTTTTTTTTTTAAATTACCAGTACACGTACAATGCATGCGTTGTCAATCTCTAGCTAGGGGTTAAATTGAAGTTCACATGAATACGGATTTAAAGAGGTCGACTCATTCACTTGCAAGGAAAACCTAATTATCAATGTTTCTTAGCGTATTTTGACAAAATTGAACCTTTTTGGCTGCAAAAAGCAAATTGTTATTTCACTATTTCACTTTCATTATTGATTGAACGAAAAAAAATTAAACTTTAGATTTTTTTTATATATCTCGAAGCTAGTGCCCCTTTAATTGCAATGGTTAGTATACAAAACCAGCAAAGATATTGTTCAAAGGATATTCTACAAACTGTTTTATTTGAAATAGTAATGTTGGTGTCGGTTTTTTTATGCACGATTAACTTCGTATCCACAACTGTTGCCTTGCCGACTTGAATATATTGAGATTGTTTATTTAACAATTTCTTCGTGTTGAAATGAACGTCGTCGCAGTGGGAGATCACGGGCTGTTTCTTGGGTTGGATCACCCCTTTTTCTTGTCGTTGAATTCTTTTGAATAGGGACATATGTTGGACACCCCCCCCCCTTTTTCCCCACAAGATCTGTGTTATAGGAATGTTATCTAGGGTTCATATCTCTTGTAAAACACAGGACCTATGCTATAGGAACGTTAACAAGGGTTCATATCCCTTGTAAAACACAGGACCTGTGTTATAGGAATATTATCTAGGGTGCAGATCTCTTGTAAAACAAAGGACCTGTGTTATAGGAATGTTATCTAGGGTTCATATACCTTGTAAAACATAAGACCTGCGTTATAGAAATGTTATCTAGGGTTGATATCCCTTGTAAAACACAGGACCTGTGTTATAGGAATGTTATCTAGGGTTCATATCTCTTGTAAAACACAGGACCTGTGTTATAGGAATGTTATCTAGGGTTCATATCTCTTGTAAAACACAGAACCTGTGTTATAAGAATGTTATCTAGGATTCATATCTCTTATAAAACACAAGACTTGTGTTATAGGAATGTTATCTAGGGTTCATATCTCTTGTAAAACACAGGACCTATGTTATAGGAACGTTAACATTGGTTCATATTCCTTGTAAAACACAGGACCTGTGTTATATGAACGTTATCTGGGGTTCATATCCCTGGTAAAACACACGGACCTGTGTTATAGGAACGTTAACAAGGGTTGATATTCCTTGTAAAACCAAGGACCTGTGTTATAGGAATATTATCTAGGGTTCATATCCTTTGTAAATACAAGACCTGTGTTATAGGAATGTTATATAGGGTTCATATCCCTTGTAAAACACAGGACCTATGTTATAGGAACGTTAACAAGGGTTCATATCGCTTGTAAAACACAAGACCTGTGTTATAGGAATGTTATATAGGGTTCATATCCCTTGTAAAACACAGGACCTGTACATGTGTTATATGAACGTTATCTAGGGTTCATATCGCTTGTAAAACACATAACCTGTGTTATAGGAATGTTATATAGGGTTCATATCCCTAGTAAAACACAGGACCTGTGATATAGGAATGTTATCTAGGGTGCATATCTCTTGTAAAACACAATACCTGTGTTATAGGAATATTATCTTGGGTTCATATCCTTTGTAAAACACAAGACCTGTCTTATAGGAATGTTATCTAGTGTTCATATCCTTTGTAAAACACAAGACCTGTGTTATAGGAATGTTATCTATGGTTCATATCCTTTTTAATACACAAGACTTGTGTTATATGAACGTTATATAGGGTTCATATCCCTTGTAAAACACAGGGCCTGTGTTATAGGAATGTTATCTAGGGTTCAAATCCCTAGTAAAACACAGAAACTGTGTTATAGGAACGTTATCTAGGGTGCATATACCTTTTAAAACACAAGATCTGTGTTATAGGAATGTTATCTAGGGTTCATATCTCTTGTAAAACACAAGACCTGTGTTACAGGAATGCTATCTAGGGTTGATATCTCTTGTAAAACACAGGACTTGTGTTATAGGAATGTTATCTAGGGTTCATATCGCTTGTAAAACAAAGGACCTTTGTTATAGGAATGTTATCTAGGGTTGATATCTCTTGTAAAACACAGGACCTGTGTTATAGGATTGCTTTCTAGGGTTCATATCCTTTGTAAATACAAAACCTGTGTTAAAGGAATGTTATCTAGGGTTCATATCCCTTGTAAAACATAGGACCTATGTTATAGGAACGTTAACAAGGGTTCATATCGCTTGTAAAACACATAACCTGTGTTATAGGAGTGTTATCTAGGGTTGATATCTCTTGTAAAACACAAGACTTGTGTTATAGGAATGTTATCTAGGGTTCATATCGCTTGTAAAACAAAGGACCTTTGTTATAGGAATGTTATCTAGGGTTCATATCGCTTGTAAATCACAGGACATGTGTTATATGAATGTTATCTAGGGTTCATATCGCTTGTAAAACAAAGGACCTTTGTTATAGGAATGTTATCTAGGGTTCATATCGCTTGTAAATCACAGGACCTGTGTTATAGGATTGTTTTCTAGGTTTCATATCGCTTGTAAAACACAAGACCTGTGTTATAGGAATGTTATCTATGGTTCATATCGCTTGTAAAGCACAAGACCTGTGTTATAGGAATGTTATCTATGGTTCATATCGCTTGTAAAACACAAGACCTGTGTTATAGGAATGTTATCTAGGGTTCATATCGCTTGTAAAACACTAGACCTCTGTTATAGGAATGTTATCTATGGTTCATATCTCTTGTAAAACACAGGACGTATGTTATAGGAATGTTATCTAGGGTTCATATCGCTTGTAAAACACTAGACCTATCTTATATGAATGTTATCTAGGGTTCATATCGCTTGTAAAACACAGCACCTGTGTTATAGGAATGTTATCTAGGGTTGAAATCCCTTGTAAAACACAAGACCTGTGTTATGGGAATGTTATCTAGGGTTCATATCGCTTGTAAAACACAGGACCTGTGTTATAGGAATGTTATCTAGGGTTGATATCCCTTTTAAAACACAAGACCTGTGTTACAGGAATGTTATCTAGGGTTGATATCTCTTGTAAAACACAGGACCTGTATTATAGGAAAGATATCTAGGGTTCATATTTCTTGTAAAACACAGGACCTGTGTTATAGGAATGTTTTATAGGGTTCATATCGCTTGTAAAACACAAGACCTGTGTTACAGGAATAATATTTAGGGTTGATATCTCTTGTAAAACACAGGACTTGTGTTATAGGAATGTTATCTAGGGTTGATATCCCTTTTAAAACACAAGACCTGTGTTATAGGAATGTTATCTAGGGTTCATATCTCTTGTAAAACACAAGTCCTGTGTTCCAGGAATAATATCTAGGGTTGATATCTCTTGTAAAACACAGGACTTGTGTTAAAGGAATGTCATCTAGGGTTGATATCCCTTTTAAAACACAAGACCTGGGTTATAGGAATGTTATCTAGGGTTCTGACTCTTGTAAAACACAAGACCTGTGTTCCAGGAATAATATCTAGGGTTCATATCTCTTGTAAAACACAGGACCTATGTTATAGGAATGTTATCTAGGGTTCATATCGCTTGTAAAACACTAGACCTATCTTATATGAATGTTATCTATGGTTCATATCTCTTGTAAAACACAGGACCTATGTTATAGGAATGTTATCTAGGGTTCATATCACTTGTAAAACACTAGATCTATCTTATATGAATGTTATCTAGGGTTGATATCCCTTGTAAAACACAAGACCTGTGTTATAGGAATGTTATCTAGGGTTCATATCGCTTGTAAAACACAAGACCTGTGTTACAGGAATGTTATCTAGGGTTGATATCTCTTGTAAATCACAGGACTTGTGTTATAGGAATGTTATATAGGGTTGATATCCCTTGTAAAACACAAGACCTGTGTTATAGGTATGTTATCTAGGGTTCATATCTCTTGTAAAACACAAGACCTGTGTTACAGGAATAATATTTAGGGTTGATATCTCTTGTAAAACACAGGACTTGTGTTATAGGAATGTTATCTAGGGTTGATATCCCTTTTAAAACACAAGACCTGTGTTATAGGAATGTTATCTAGGGTTCATATCTCTTGTAAAACACAAGACCTGTGTTACAGGAATGTTATCTAGGGTTGATATCTCTTGTAAAACACAGGACTTGTGTTATAGGAATGTTATCTAGGGTTGATATCCCTTTTAAAACACAAGACCTGTGTTACAGGAATGTTATCTAGGGTTGATATCTCTTGTAAAACACAGGACCTGTATTATGGGAAAGTTATCTAGGGTTCATATTTTTTGTAAAAGACAGGACCTGTGTTATAGGAATGTTTTATAGGGTTGATATCCCTTTTAAAACACAAGACCTGTGTTATAGGAATGTTATCTAGGGTTGATATCCCTTTTAAAACACAAGACCTGTGTTCCAGGAATAATATCTAGGGTTGATATCTCTTGTAAAACACAGGACCTATGTTATAGGAATGTTATCTATGGTTCATATCGCTTGTAAAACACTAGACATATCTTATAAGAATGTTATCTATGGTTCATATCTCTTGTAAAACACAGGACCTATGTTATAGGAATGTTATCTAGGGTTCATATCACTTGTAAAACACTAGACCTATCTTATATGAATGTTATCTAGGGTTCATATCGCTTGTAAAACAAAGGACCTGTGTTATAGGAATGTTGTCTAGGGCGATATCCCTTGTAAAACACAAGACCTGTGTTATAGGAATGTTATCTAGGGTTCATATCGCTTGTAAAACATAAGACCTGTGTTACAGGAATGTTATCTAGGGTTGATATCTCTTGTAAAACACAGGACTTGTGTTATAGGAATGTTATCTAGGGTTGATATCCCTTGTAAAACACAAGACCTGTGTTATAGGTATGTTATCTAGGGTTCATATCTCTTGTAAAACACAAGACCTGTGTTACAGGAATAATATCTAGGGTTGATATCTCTTGTAAAACACAGGACCTGTATTATAGGAATGTTATCTAGGGTTCATATCTCTTGTAAAACACAGGACCTGTGTTATAGGAATGTTATCTAGGGTTCATATCTCTTGTAAAACACAAGACCTGTGTTACAGGAATGTTATCTAGGGTTGATATCTCTTGTAAAACAAAGGACCTGTGTTATAGGAATGTTATCTAGGGTTCATATCGCTTGTAAAACAAAGGACCTGTGTTATAGGAATGTTATCTAGGGTTCATATCGCTTGTAAATCATAGGACCTGTGTTATAGGAATGTTATCTAGGGTTCATATCTCTAGTAAAACACAGGACCTGTGTTATAGGAATGTTTTCTAGGGTTCATATCGCTTGTAAAACACAAGACCTGTGTTATAGGAATGTTATCTAGGGTTGATATCTCTTGTAAAACACAGGACTTGTGTTATAGGAATGTTATCTAGGGTTGATATCCCTTTTGAAACACAAGACCTGTGTTATAGGAATGTTATCTAGGGTTCATATATCTTGTAAAACACAAGACCTGTGTTACAGGAATGTTATCTAGGGTTCATATCGCTTGTAAATCAAAGGACATGTGTTATAGGAATGTTATCTAGGGTTCATATCTCTTGTAAAACACAGGACCTGTGTTATAGGAATGTTTTCTAGGGTTGATATCCCTTTTGAAACACAAGACCTGTGTTATAGGAATGTTATCTAGGGTTCATATCTCTTGTAAAACACAGGACCTGTATTATAAGAATTTTATCTAGGGTTCATATCGCTTGTGAAACAAAAGACCTGTGTTATAGGAATGTTATTTAGGGTTCATATCGCTTGTAAATTACAAGACCTTCGTTATAGGAATGTTAACTAGGGTTCATATCTCTTTCTAACTAAAATCAAACTGGGAAATATACTTGACTAAGTAAAATCAAGTCGGTACACGTATGCTTGTCCAAGTATTATCAATTGGGGACACACATGATTGAATCTTACTAAATGAGGACTTTTTTTTTGAAAATTTAAGAAATCGTCAATCTTTTTTGTACGTTTTGAATGGGCTTCGTAAATCACGGGACCAATGTTATATGAACGTTATCTAGGGTTCATATCACTTGTGAAACACAAGACCTGTGATATAGGAATATTATCTAGGGTTCATATCTCTTGTAAAACACAGGACCTATGTTATAGGAATGTTATCTAGGTTTCATATCGCTTGTAAAACACTAGACCTATCTTATATGAATGTTATTTATGGTTCATATCTCTTGTAAAACACAGGACCTATGTTATAGGAATGTTATCTAGGGTTCATATCACTTGTAAAACACTAGACCTATCTTATATGAATGTTATCTAGGGTTCATATCGCTTGTAAAACACAGGACCTGTGTTATAGGAATGTTATCTAGGGTTGATATCCCTTATAAAACACAAGACCTGTGTTATACGAATGTTATCTAGGGTTCATATCGCTTGTAAAACACTAGACCTATCTTATATGAATGTTATCTATGGTTCATATCTCTTGTAAAACACAGGACCTATGTTATAGGAATGTTATCTAGGGTTCATATCACTTGTAAAACACTAGACCTATCTTATAAGAATGTTATCTAGGGTTCATATCGCCTGTAAAACACAGGACCTGTGTTATAGGAATGTTATCTATGGTTCATATCTCTTGTAAAACACAGGACCTATGTTATAGGAATGTTATCTAGGGTTCATATCGCTTGTAAAACACTAGACCTATCTTATATGAATGTTATCTAGG
Source organism: Mytilus trossulus (assembly GCF_036588685.1). Classification (NCBI taxonomy): domain Eukaryota; kingdom Metazoa; phylum Mollusca; class Bivalvia; order Mytilida; family Mytilidae; genus Mytilus; species Mytilus trossulus. The sequence goes on along the minus strand of NC_086383.1, from coordinate 31,966,686 downwards.
GTTCATATCGCTTGTAAAACACAGGACCTGTGTTATAGGAATGTTATCTAGGGTTGAAATCCCTTGTAAAACACAAGACCTGTGTTATGGGAATGTTTTCTAGGGTTCATATCGCTTGTAAAACACAGGACCTGTGTTATAGGAATGTTATCTAGGGTTGATATCCCTTTTAAAACACAAGACCTGTGTTACAGGAATGTTATCTAGGGTTGATATCTCTTGTAAAACACAGGACCTGTATTATAGGAAAGATATCTAGGGTTCATATTTCTTGTAAAACACAGGACCTGTGTTATAGGAATGTTTTATAGGGTTCATATCGCTTGTAAAACACAAGACCTGTGTTACAGGAATAATATTTAGGGTTGATATCTCTTGTAAAACACAGGACTTGTGTTATAGGAATGTTATCTAGGGTTGATATCCCTTTTAAAACACAAGACCTGTGTTATAGGAATGTTATCTAGGGTTCATATCTCTTGTAAAACACAAGACCTGTGTTCCAGGAATAATATCTAGGGTTGATATCTCTTGTAAAACACAGGACTTGTGTTATAGGAATGTTATCTAGGGTTGATATCCCTTTTAAAACACGAGACCTGGGTTATAGGAATGTTATCTAGGGTTCTGACTCTTGTAAAACACAAGACCTGTGTTCCAGGAATAATATCTAGGGTTGATATCTCTTGTAAAACACAGGACTTGTGTTATAGGAATGTTATCTAGGCTTCATATCGCTTGTAAAACACTAGACCTATCTTATATGAATGTTATCTATGGTTCATATCTCTTGTAAAACACAGGACCTATGTTATAGGAATGTTATCTAGGGTTCATATCACTTGTAAAACACTAGATCTATCTTATATGAATGTTATCTAGGGTTCATATCGCTTGTAAAACACAGGACCTGTGTTATAGGAATGTTATCTAGGGTTGATATCCCTTGTAAAACACAGGACTTGTGTTATAGGAATGTTATCTAGGGTTGATATCCCTTGTAAAACACAAGACCTGTGTTATAGGTATGTTATCTAGGGTTCATATCTCTTGTAAAACACAAGACCTGTGTTACAGGAATAATATCTAGGGTTGATATCTCTTGTAAAACACAGGACTTGTGTTATAGGAATGTTATCTAGGGTTCATATCGCTTGTAAAACACAAGACCTGTGTTACAGGAATGTTATCTAGGGTTGATATCTCTTGTAAATCACAGGACTTGTGTTATAGGAATGTTATCTAGGGTTGATATCCCTTGTAAAACACAAGACCTGTGTTATAGGTATGTTATCTAGGGTTCATATCTCTTGTAAAACACAAGACCTGTGTTACAGGAATAATATCTAGGGTTGATATCTCTTGTAAAACACAGGACTTGTGTTATAGGAATGTTATCTAGGGTTGATATCCCTTTTAAAACACAAGACCTGTGTTATAGGAATGTTATCTAGGGTTCATATCTCTTGTAAAACACAAGACCTGTGTTTCAGGAATGTTATCTAGGGTTGATATCTCTTGTAAAACACAGGACTTGTGTTATAGGAATGTTATCTAGGGTTGATATCCCTTTTAAAACACAGGACCTGTATTATGGGAAAGTTATCTAGGGTTCATATTTTTTGTAAAACACAGGACCTGTGTTATAGGAATGTTTTATAGGGTTCATATCGCTTGTAAAACACAAGACCTGTGTTACAGGAATAATATCTGGGGTTGATATCTCTTGTAAAACACAGGACTGTGTTATAGAAATGTTATGTAGGGTTGATATCCCTTTTAAAACACAAGACCTGTGTTATAGGAATGTTATCTAGGGTTCATATCGCTTGTAAAACACAGGACTTGTGTTATAGGAATGTTATCTAGGGTTGATATCCCTTTTAAAACACAAGACCTGTGTTATAGGAATAATATCTAGGGTTCATATCTCTTGTAAAACACAAGACCTGTGTTACAGGAATGTTATCTAGGGTTGATATCTCTTGTAAAACACAGGACCTTTGTTATAGGAATGTTATCTAGGGTTGATATCCCTTGTAAAACACAAGACCTGTGTTATAGGTATGTTATCTAGGGTTCATATCTCTTGTAAAACACAAGACCTGTGTTACAGGAATAATATCTAGGGTTGATATCTCTTGTTAAACACAGGACTTGTGTTATAGGAATGTTATCTAGGGTTGATATCCCTTTTAAAACACAAGACATGTGTTATAGGAATGTTATCTAGGGTTCATATCTCTTGTAAAACACAAGACCTGTGTTACAGGAATGTTATCTAGGGTTGATATCTCTTGTAAAACACAGGACTTGTGTTATAGGAATGTTATCTAGGGTTTATATCGCTTGTAAATCACAGGTCCTGTGTTATAGGCATGTTATCTAGGGTTCATATCTCTTGTAAAACACAGGACCTGTGTTATAGGAATTTTTTTCTAGGGTTCATATCGCTTGTAAAACACAAGACCTGTGTTATAGGAATGTTATCTAGGGTTGATATCACTTGTAAAACACAGGACTTGTGTTATAGGAATGTTATCTATGGTTGATATCCCTTTTAAAACACAAGACCTGTGTTATAGGAATGTTATATAGGGTTCATATCTCTTGTAAAACACAGGACCTGTGTTATAGGAATGTTATCTAGGGTTCATATCTCTTGTAAAACACAAGACCTGTGTTACAGGAATGTTATCTAGGGTTGATATCTCTTGTAAAACAAAGGACCTGTGTTATAGGAATGTTATCTAGGGTTCATATCGCTTGTAAAACAAAGGACCTGTGTTAAAGGAATGTTATCTAGGGTTCATATCGCTTGTAAATCATAGGACCTGTGTTATAGGAATGTTATCTAGGGTTCATATCGCTTGTAAAACAAAGGACCTGTGTTATAGGAATGTTTTCTAGGGTTCATATCGCTTGTAAAACACAAGACCTGTGTTATAGGATTGTTATCTAGGGTTGATATCTCTTGTAAAACACAGGACTTGTGTTATAGGAATGTTATCTAGGGTTGATATCCCTTTTGAAACACAAGACCTGTGATATAGGAATGTTATCTAGGGTTCATATCTCTTGTAAAACACAAGACCTGTGTTACAGGAATGTTATCTAGGGTTGATATCTCTTGTAAAACACAGGACTTGTGTTATAGGAATGTTATCTAGGGTTCATATCGCTTGTAAAACAAAGGACCTGTGTTATAGGAATGTTATCTAGGGTTCATATCGCTTGTAAATCACAGGACCTGTGTTATAGGAATGTTATCTAGGGTTCATATCTCTTGTAAAACACAGGACCTGTGTTATAGGAATGTTTTCTAGGGTTCATATCGCTTGTAAAACACAAGACCTGTGTTATAGGAATGTTTTATAGGGTTCATATCGCTTGTAAAACACAAGACCTGTGTTACAGGAATAATATTTAGGGTTCATATCTCTTGTAAAACACAGGACTTGTGTTATAGGAATGTTATCTAGGGTTGATATCCCTTTTGAAACACAAGACCTGTGTTATAGGAATGTTATCTAGGGTTCATATCTCTTGTAAAACACAGGACCTGTATTATAAGAATGTTATCTAGGGTTCATATCGCTTGTGAAACAAAAGACCTGTGTTATAGGAATGTTATTTAGGGTTCATATCGCTTGTAAATTACAAGACCTTCGTTATAGGAATGTTTTCTAGGGTTCATTTCTCTTTCTAACAAAAATCAAACTGGGAAATATACTTGACTAAGTAAAATCAAGTCGGTACACGTATGCTTGTCCAAGTATTATCAATTGGGGACACACATGATTGAATCTTACTAAATGAGGACTTTTTTTTTGAAAATTTAAGAAATCGTCAATCTTTTTTGTACGTTTTCAATGGGCTTCGTAAATCACGGGACCAATGTTATATGAACGTTATCTAGGGTTCATATCGCTTGTGAAACACAAGACCTGTGATATAGGAATGTTATCTAGGGTTCATATCTCTTGTAAAACACAGGACCTATGTTATAGGAATGTTATCTAGGGTTCATATCGCTTGTAAAACACTAGACCTATCTTATATGAATGTTATCTATGGTTCATATCTCTTGTAAAACACAGGACCTATGTTATAGGAATGTTATCTAGGGTTCATATCACTTGTAAAACACAGGACCTGTGTTATAGGAATGTTATCTAGGGTTGATATCCCTTTTAAAACACAAGACCTGTGTTATAGGAATGTTATCTAGGGTTCATATCTCTTGTAAAACACAAGACCTGTGTTACAGGAATGTTATCTAGGGTTGATATCTCTTGTAAAACACAGGACTTGTGTTATAGGAAACTTATCTAGGGTTCATATCGCTTGTAAATCACAGGTCCTGTGTTATAGGATTGTTATCTAGGGTTCATATCTCTTGTGAAACACAGGACCTGTGTTATAGGAATGTTATCTAGGGTTCATATCGCTGGTAAAACACAAGACCTGTGTTACAGGAATGTTATCTAGGGTTGATATCCCTTGTAAAACACAAGACCTGTGTTATAGGAATGTTATCTAGGGTTCATATCGCTGGTAAAACACAAGACCTGTGTTACAGGAATGTTATCTAGGGTTGATATCTCTTGTAAAACACAGGACTTGTGTTATAGGAATGTTATCTAGGGTTGATATCCCTTGTAAAACACAAGACCAGTGTTATAGGTATGTTATCTAGGGTTCATATCTCTTGTAAAACAAAAGACCTGTGTTACAGGAATAATATCTAGGGTTGATATCTCTTGTAAAACACAGGACTTGTGTTATAGGAATGTTATCTAGGGTTGATATCCCTTTTAAAACACAAGACCTGTGTTATAGGAATGTTATCTAGGGTTCATATCTCTTGTAAAACACAAGACCTGTGTTACAGGAATGTTATCTAGGGTTGATATCTCTTGTAAAACACAGGACTTGTGTTATAGGAAACTTATCTAGGGTTCATATCGCTTGTAAATCACAGGTCCTGTGTTATAGGAATGTTATCTAGGGTTCATATCTCTTGTGAAACACAGGACCTGTGTTATAGGAATTTTTTTCTAGGGTTCATATCGCTTGTAAAACACAAGACCTGTGTTATAGGAATGTTATCTAGGGTTGATATCTCTTGTAAAACACAGGACTTGTGTTATAGGAATGTTATCTAGGGTTGATATCCCTTTTAAAACCCAAGACCTGTGTTATAGGAATGTTATATAGGGTTCATATCTCTTGTAAAACACAGGACCTGTATTATAGGAATGTTATCTAGGGTTCATATCTCTTGTAAAACACAGGACCTGTGTTAAAGGAATGTTATCTAGGGTTCATATCTCTTGTAAAACACAAGACCTGTGTAACAGGAATGTTATCTAGGGTTGATATCTCTTGTAAAACACAGGACTTGTGTTATAGGAATGTTACCTAGGGTTCATATCGCTTGTAAAACAAAGGACCTGTGTTATAGGAATATTATCTAGGGTTCATATCGCTTGTAAATCATAGGACCTGTGTTATAGGAATGTTATCTAGGGTTCATATCTCTTGTAAAACACAGGACCTGTGTTATAGGAATGTTTTCTAGGGTTCATATCGCTTGTAAAACACAAGACCTGTGTTATAGGAATGTTATCTAGGGTTGATATCTCTTGTAAAACACAGGACTTGTGTTATAGGAATGTTATCTAGGGTTGATATCCCTTTTGAAACACAAGACCTGTGTTATAGGAATGTTATCTAGGGTTCATATCTCTTGTAAAACACAAGACCTGTGTTACAGGAATGTTATCTAGGGTTGATATCTCTTGTAAAACACAGGACTTGTGTTATAGGAATGTTATCTAGGGTTCATATCGCTTGTAAAACAAAGGAGCTGTGTTATAGGAATGTTATCTAGGGTTCATATCGCTTGTAAATCACAGGACCTGTGTTATAGGAATGTTATCTAGGGTTCACATCTCTTGTAAAACACAGGACCTGTGTTATAGGAATGTTTTCTAGGGTTCATATCGCTTGTAAAACACAAGACCTGTGTTATAGGAATGTTATTTAGGGTTGACATCTCTTGTTAAACACAGGACTTGTCTTATAGGAATGTTATCTAAAGTTGATATCCCTTTTGAAACACAAGACCTGTGTTATAGGAATGTTATCTAGGGTTCATATCTCTTGTAAAACAAAGGACCTGTATTATAAGAATGTTATCTAGGGTTCATATCGCTTGTGAAACAAAAGACCTGTGTTATAGGAATGTTATTTAGGGTTCATATCGCTTGTAAATTACAAGAACTTCGTTATAGGAATGTTATCTAGGGTTCATATCTCTTGTAAAACACAGGACTTGTGTTATAGGAATGTTATCTAGGGTTGATATCCCTTTTGAAACACAAGACCTGTGTTATAGGAATGTTATCTAGGGTTCATATCTCTTGTAAAACACAAGACCTGTGTTACAGGAATGTTATCTAGGGTTGATATCTCTTGTAAAACACAGGACTTGTGTTATAGGAATGTTATCTAGGGTTTATATCGCTTGTAAGACAAAGGAGCTGTGTTATAGGAATGTTATCTAGGGTTCATATCGCTTGTAAATCACAGGACCTGTGTTATAGGAATGTTATCTAGGGTTCATATCTCTTGTAAAACACAGGACCTGTGTTATAGGAATGTTTTCTAGGGTTCATATCGCTTGTAAAACACAAGACCTGTGTTATAGGAATGTTATTTAGGGTTGACATCTCTTGTTAAACACAGGACTTGTGTTATAGGAATGTTATCTAGGGTTGATAACCCTTTTGAAACACAAGACCTGTGTTATAGGAATGTTATCTAGGGTTCATATCTCTTGTAAAACACAGGACCTGTATTATAAGAATGTTATCTAGGGTTCATATCGCTTGTGAAACAAAAGACCTGTGTTATAGGAATGTTATTTAGGGTTCATATCGCTTGTAAATTACAAGACCTTCGTTATAGGAATGTTATCTAGGGTTCATATCTCTTTCTAACAAAAATTAAACTGGGAAATATACTTGACTAAGTAAAATCAAGTGGGTACACGTATGCTTGTCCAAGTATTATCAATTGGGGACACACATGATTGAATCTTACTAAATGAGGACTTTTTTTTGAAAATTTAAGAAATCGTCAATCATTTTTGTACGTTTTGAATGGGCTTCGTAAATCACGGGACCAATGTTATATGAACGTTATCTAGGGTTCATATCGCTTGTGAAACACAAGACCTGTGATATAGGAATGTTACCTATGGTTCATATCGCTTGTAAAACACTAGACCTCTGTTATAGGAATGTTATCTAGGGTTCATATCGCTTGTAAAACACAAGACCTGTGTTATAGGAATGATATCTAGGGTTGATATTGCTTGTAAAACACTAGACCTCTGTTATAGGAATGTTATCTAGGGTTCATATCGCTTGTAAAACACTAGACCTCTGTTATAGGAATGTTATTTAGGGTTCATATCGCTTGTAAAACACTAGACCTCTGTTATAGGAACGTTATCTAGGGTTCATATCACTTGTGAAACACAAGACCTGTGATATAGGAATGTTTTCTAGGGTTAATATCGCTTGTAAAACACAAGACCTGTGTTATAGGAATGTTATCTAGGGTTGATATCTCTTGTAAAACACAGGACTTGTGTTATAGGAATGTTATCTAGGGTTGATATCCCTTTTGAAACACAAGACCTGTGTTACAGGAATGTTATCTAGGGTTGATATCTCTTGTAAAACACAGGACTTGTGTTATAGGAATGTTATCTAGGGTTCATATCGCTTGTAAAACAAAGGAGCTGTGTTATAGGAATGTTATCTAAGGTTCATATCGCTTGTAAATCACAGGACCTGTGTTATAGGAATGTTATCTAGGGTTCATATCTCTTGTAAAACACAGGACCTGTGTTATAGGAATGTTTTCTTGGGTTCATATCGCTTGTAAAACACAAGACCTGTGTTATAGGAATGTTATTTAGGGTTGACATCTCTTGTTAAACACAGGACTTGTGTTATAGGAATGTTATCTAGGGTTGATATCCCTTTTGAAACACAAGACCTGTGTTATAGGAATGTTATCTAGGGTTCATATCTCTTGTAAAACACAGGACCTGTATTATAAGAATTTTATCTAGGGTTCATATCGCTTGTGAAACAAAAGACCTGTGTTATAGGAATGTTATTTAGGGTTCATATCGCTTGTAAATTACAAGACCTTCGTTATAGGAATGTTATCTAGGGTTCATATCTCTTTCTAACAAAAATTAAACTGGGAAATATACTTGACTAAGTAAAATCAAGTGGGTACACGTATGCTTGTCCAAGTATTATCAATTGGGGACACACATGATTGAATCTTACTAAATGAGGACTTTTTTTTGAAAATTTCAGAAATCGTCAATCTTTTTTGTACGTTTTGAATGGGCTTCGTAAATCACGGGACCAATGTTATATGAACGTTATCTAGGGTTCATATCGCTTGTGAAACACAAGACCTGTGATATAGGAATGTTACCTAGGGTTCATATCGCTTGTAAAACACTAGACCTCTGTTATAGGAATGTTATCTAGGGTTCATATCGCTTGTAAAACACAAGACCTGTGTTATAGGAATGATATCTAGGGTTGATATTGCTTGTAAAACACTAGACCTCTGTTATAGGAATGTTATCTAGGGTTCATATCGCTTGTAAAACACTAGACCTCTGTTATAGGAATGTTATTTAGGGTTCATATCGCTTGTAAAACACTAGACCTCTGTTATAGGAACGTTATCTAGGGTTCATATCACTTGTGAAACACAAGACCTGTGATATAGGAATGTTATCTAGGGTTCATATCGCTTGTTAAACACTAGACCTCTGTTATAGGAATGTTATCTAGGGTTCATATCTCTTGTAAAACACTAGACCTGTGTTATAGGAATGTTATCTAGGGTTCATATCGCTTGTGAAACACAAGACCTCTGTTATATGAATGTTATCTATGGTTCATATCTCTTGTAAAACACAGGACCTATGTTATAGGAATGTTATCTAGGGTTCATATCGCTTGAAAAACGCTAGACCTATCTTATATGAATGTTATCTATGGTTCATATCTCTTGTAAAACACAGGACCTATGTTATAGGAATGTTATTTAGGGTTCATATCACTTGTAAAACACTAGACCTATCTTATATGAATGTTATCTAGGGTTCATATCGCTTGTAGAACACAGGACCTGTGTTATAGGAACGTTTTCTAGGGTTCATATCGCTTGTAAAACACAAGACCTGTGTTATAGGAATGTTATGTAGGGTTGATATCTCTTGTAAAACACAGGATTTGTGTTATAGGAATGTTACCTAGGGTTAATATCGCTTGTAAAACACAAGACCTGTGTTATAGGAATGTTATCTAGGGTTGATATCTCTTGTAAAACACAGGACTTGTGTTATAGGAATGTTATCTAGGGTTGATATCCCTTTTGAAACACAAGACCTGTGTTATAGGAATGTTATCTAGGGTTCATATCTCTTGTAAAACACAAGACCTGTGTTACAGGAATGTTATCTAGGGTTGATATCTCTTGTAAAACACAGGACTTGTGTTATAGGAATGTTATCTAGGGTTCATATCGCTTGTAAAACAAAGGAGCTGTGTTATAGGAATGTTATCTAGGGTTCATATCGCTTGTAAATCACAGGACCTGTGTTATAGGAATGTTATCTAGGGTTCATATCTCTTGTAAAACACAGGACCTGTGTTATAGGAATGTTTTCTTGGGTTCATATCGCTTGTAAAACACAAGACCTGTGTTATAGGAATGTTATTTAGGGTTGACATCTCTTGTTAAACACAGGACTTGTGTTATAGGAATGTTATCTAGGGTTGATATCCCTTTTGAAACACAAGACCTGTGTTATAGGAATGTTATCTAGGGTTCATATCTCTTGTAAAACACAGGACCTGTATTATAAGAATTTTATCTAGGGTTCATATCGCTTGTGAAACAAAAGACCTGTGTTATAGGAATGTTATTTAGGGTTCATATCGCTTGTAAATTACAAGACCTTCGTTATAGGAATGTTATCTAGGGTTCATATCTCTTTCTAACAAAAATTAAACTGGGAAATATACTTGACTAAGTAAAATCAAGTGGGTACACGTATGCTTGTCCAAGTATTATCAATTGGGGACACACATGATTGAATCTTACTAAATGAGGACTTTTTTTTGAAAATTTCAGAAATCGTCAATCTTTTTTGTACGTTTTGAATGGGCTTCGTAAATCACGGGACCAATGTTATATGAACGTTATCTAGGGTTCATATCGCTTGTGAAACACAAGACCTGTGATATAGGAATGTTACCTAGGGTTCATATCGCTTATAAAACACTAGACCTCTGTTATAGGAATGTTATCTAGGGTTCATATCGCTTGTAAAACACAAGACCTGTGTTATAGGAATGATATCTAGGGTTGATATTGCTTGTAAAACACTAGACCTCTGTTATAGGAATGTTATCTAGGGTTCATATCGCTTGTAAAACACTAGACCTCTGTTATAGGAATGTTATTTAGGGTTCATATCGCTTGTAAAACACTAGACCTCTGTTATAGGAACGTTATCTAGGGTTCATATCACTTGTGAAACACAAGACCTGTGATATAGGAATGTTATCTAGGGTTCATATCGCTTGTAAAACACTAGACCTCTGTTATAGGAATGTTATCTAGGGTTCATATCTCTTGTAAAACACTAGACCTGTGTTATAGGAATGTTATCTAGGGTTCATATCGCTTGTGAAACACAAGACCTCCGTTATATGAATGTTATCTATGGTTCATATCTCTTGTAAAACACAGGACCTATGTTATAGGAATGTTATCTAGGGTTCATATCGCTTGAAAAACGCTAGACCTATCTTATATGAATGTTATCTATGGTTCATATCTCTTGTAAAACACAGGACCTATGTTATAGGAATGTTATTTAGGGTTCATATCACTTGTAAAACACTAGACCTATCTTATATGAATGTTATCTAGGGTTCATATCGCTTGTAGAACACAGGACCTGTGTTATAGGAACGTTTTCTAGGGTTCATATCGCTTGTAAAACACAAGACCTGTGTTATAGGAATGTTATGTAGGGTTGATATCTCTTGTAAAACACAGGATTTGTGTTATAGGAATGTTACCTAGGGTTGATATCCCTTTTGAAACACAAGAACTGTGTTATAGGAATGTTATCTAGGGTTCATATCTCTTGTAAAACACAGGACTTGTGTTATAGGAATGTTATCTAGGGTTCATATCGCTTGGAAAACAAAGGACCTGTGTTATAGAAATGTTTTCCTAGGGTTCATATCGATTGTAAATCACAGGACCTGTGTTATAGGAATGTTATCTAGGGTTCATATCTCTTGTAAAACACAGGACCTGTGTTAAAGGAATGTTTTCTAGGGTTCATATCGCTTGTAAAACACAAGACCTGTGTTATAGGAATGTTATTTAGGGTTGATATCTCTTGTTAAACACAGGACTTGTGTTATAGGAATGTTATCTAGGGTTGATATCGCTTGTGAAACAAAACACCTGTGTTATAGGAATGTTATTTAGGGTTCATATCTCTTGTAAAAGACAGGGCCTATGTTATAGGAATGTTATCTAGGGTTCATATCGCTTGAAAAACACTAGACCTATCTTATCTGAATGTTATCTATGGTTCATATCTCTTGTAAAACAGAGGACCTATGTTATAGGAATGTTATCTAGGGTTCATATCGCTTGTAAAACACAAGACCTGTGTTATAGGAATGTTATTTAGGGTTGATATCTCTTGTAAAACACAGGACTTGTGTTATAGGAATGTTATCTAGGGTTGATATCCCTTTTGAAACACAAGACCTGTGTTATAGGAATGTTATCTAGGGTTCATATCTCTTGTAAAACACAAGACCTGTGTTACAGGAATGTTATGTAGGGTTGATATCTCTTGTAAAACACAGGACTTGTGTTATAGGAATGTTATCTAGGGTTCATATCGCTTGTAAAACAAAGGAGCTGTGTTATAGGAATGTTATCTAGGGTTCATATCGCATGTAAATCTTAGGACCTGTGTTATAGGAATGTTATCTAGGGTTGATATCTCTTGTAAAACACAGGACCTGTGTTATAGGAATGTTTTCTAGGGTTTATATCGCTTGTAAAACACAAGACCTGTGTTATAGGAATGTTATTTAGGGTTGATATCTCTTGTTAAACACAGGACTTGTGTAATAGGAATGTTATCTAGGGTTGATATCCCTTTTGAAACACAAGACCTGTGTTATAGGAATGTTATCTAGGGTTCATATCTCTTGTAAAACACAGGACCTGTATTATAAGAATGTTATCTAGGGTTCATATCGCTTGTGAAACAAAAGACCTGTGTTATAGGAATGTTATTTAGGGTTCATATCGCTTGTAAATTACATGACCTTCGTTATAGGAATGTTATCTAGGGTTCATATCTCTTTCTAACAAAAATAAAACTGGGAAATATACTTGACTAAGTAAAATCAAGAGGGTACACGCATGCTTGTCCAAGTATTATCAATTGGGGACACATATGATTGAATCTTACTAAATGAGGACTTTTTTTTTGAAAATTTAAGAAATCGTCAATCTTTTTTGTACGATTTGAATGGGCTTCGTAAATCACGGGACCAATGTTATATGAACGTTATCTAGGGTTCATATCGCTTGTGAAACACAAGACCTGTGATATAGGAATGTTATCTAGGGTTCATATCGCTTGTAAAACACTAGACCTCTGTTATAGGAATGTTATCTAGGGTTCATATCGCTTGTAAAACACAAGACCTGTGTTATAGGAATGATATCTAGGGTTGATATTGCTTGTAAAACACTAGACCTCTGTTATAGGAATGTTATCTAGGGTTCATATCGCTTGTAAAACACTAGACCTCTGTTATAGGAATGTTATTTAGGATTCATATCGCTTGTAAAACACAAGACCTGTGTTATAGGAATGATATCTAGGGTTGATATTGCTTGTAAAACACTAGACCTGTGTTATAGGAATGTTATTTAGGGTTGACATCTCTTGTTAAACACATGACTTGTGTTATAGGAATGTTATCTAGGGTTGATATCCCTTTTGAAACACAAGACCTGTGTTATAGGAATGTTATCTAGGGTTCATATCTCTTGTAAAACACAGGACCTGTATTATAAGAATTTTATCTAGGGTTCATATCGCTTGTGAAACAAAAGACCTGTGTTATAGGAATGTTATTTAGGGTTCATATCGCTTGTAAATTACAAGACCTTCGTTATAGGAATGTTATCTAGGGTTCATATCTCTTTCTAACAAAAATTAAACTGGGAAATATACTTGACTAAGTAAAATCAAGTGGGTACACGTATGCTTGTCCAAGTATTATCAATTGGGGACACACATGATTGAATCTTACTAAATGAGGACTTTTTTTTTGAAAATTTCAGAAATCGTCAATCTTTTTTGTACGTTTTGAATGGGCTTCGTAAATCACGGGACCAATGTTATATGAACGTTATCTAGGGTTCATATCGCTTGTGAAACACAAGACCTGTGATATAGGAATGTTACCTAGGGTTCATATCGCTTATAAAACACTAGACCTCTGTTATAGGAATGTTATCTAGGGTTCATATCGCTTGTAAAACACAAGACCTGTGTTATAGGAATGATATCTAGGGTTGATATTGCTTGTAAAACACTAGACCTCTGTTATAGGAATGTTATCTAGGGTTCATATCGCTTGTAAAACACTAGACCTCTGTTATAGGAATGTTATTTAGGGTTCATATCGCTTGTAAAACACTAGACCTCTGTTATAGGAACGTTATCTAGGGTTCATATCACTTGTGAAACACAAGACCTGTGATATAGGAATGTTATCTAGGGTTCATATCGCTTGTAAAACACTAGACCTCTGTTATAGGAATGTTATCTAGGGTTCATATCTCTTGTAAAACACTAGACCTGTGTTATAGGAATGTTATCTAGGGTTCATATCGCTTGTGAAACACAAGACCTCCGTTATATGAATGTTATCTATGGTTCATATCTCTTGTAAAACACAGGACCTATGTTATAGGAATGTTATCTAGGGTTCATATCGCTTGAAAAACGCTAGACCTATCTTATATGAATGTTATCTATGGTTCATATCTCTTGTAAAACACAGGACCTATGTTATAGGAATGTTATTTAGGGTTCATATCACTTGTAAAACACTAGACCTATCTTATATGAATGTTATCTAGGGTTCATATCGCTTGTAGAACACAGGACCTGTGTTATAGGAACGTTTTCTAGGGTTCATATCGCTTGTAAAACACAAGACCTGTGTTATAGGAATGTTATGTAGGGTTGATATCTCTTGTAAAACACAGGATTTGTGTTATAGGAATGTTACCTAGGGTTGATATCCCTTTTGAAACACAAGAACTGTGTTATAGGAATGTTATCTAGGGTTCATATCTCTTGTAAAACACAGGACTTGTGTTATAGGAATGTTATCTAGGGTTCATATCGCTTGTAAAACAAAGGACCTGTGTTATAGAAATGTTTTCCTAGGGTTCATATCGATTGTAAATCACAGGACCTGTGTTATAGGAATGTTATCTAGGGTTCATATCTCTTGTAAAACACAGGACCTGTGTTAAAGGAATGTTTTCTAGGGTTCATATCGCTTGTAAAACACAAGACCTGTGTTATAGGAATGTTATTTAGGGTTGATATCTCTTGTTAAACACAGGACTTGTGTTATAGGAATGTTATCTAGGGTTGATATCGCTTGTGAAACAAAACACCTGTGTTATAGGAATGTTATTTAGGGTTCATATCTCTTGTAAAAGACAGGGCCTATGTTATAGGAATGTTATCTAGGGTTCATATCGCTTGAAAAACACTAGACCTATCTTATCTGAATGTTATCTATGGTTCATATCTCTTGTAAAACAGAGGACCTATGTTATAGGAATGTTATCTAGGGTTCATATCGCTTGTAAAACACAAGACCTGTGTTATAGGAATGTTATTTAGGGTTGATATCTCTTGTAAAACACAGGACTTGTGTTATAGGAATGTTATCTAGGGTTGATATCCCTTTTGAAACACAAGACCTGTGTTATAGGAATGTTATCTAGGGTTCATATCTCTTGTAAAACACAAGACCTGTGTTACAGGAATGTTATGTAGGGTTGATATCTCTTGTAAAACACAGGACTTGTGTTATAGGAATGTTATCTAGGGTTCATATCGCTTGTAAAACAAAGGAGCTGTGTTATAGGAATGTTATCTAGGGTTCATATCGCATGTAAATCTTAGGACCTGTGTTATAGGAATGTTATCTAGGGTTGATATCTCTTGTAAAACACAGGACCTGTGTTATAGGAATGTTTTCTAGGGTTTATATCGCTTGTAAAACACAAGACCTGTGTTATAGGAATGTTATTTAGGGTTGATATCTCTTGTTAAACACAGGACTTGTGTAATAGGAATGTTATCTAGGGTTGATATCCCTTTTGAAACACAAGACCTGTGTTATAGGAATGTTATCTAGGGTTCATATCTCTTGTAAAACACAGGACCTGTATTATAAGAATGTTATCTAGGGTTCATATCGCTTGTGAAACAAAAGACCTGTGTTATAGGAATGTTATTTAGGGTTCATATCGCTTGTAAATTACATGACCTTCGTTATAGGAATGTTATCTAGGGTTCATATCTCTTTCTAACAAAAATAAAACTGGGAAATATACTTGACTAAGTAAAATCAAGAGGGTACACGCATGCTTGTCCAAGTATTATCAATTGGGGACACATATGATTGAATCTTACTAAATGAGGACTTTTTTTTTGAAAATTTAAGAAATCGTCAATCTTTTTTGTACGATTTGAATGGGCTTCGTAAATCACGGGACCAATGTTATATGAACGTTATCTAGGGTTCATATCGCTTGTGAAACACAAGACCTGTGATATAGGAATGTTATCTAGGGTTCATATCGCTTGTAAAACACTAGACCTCTGTTATAGGAATGTTATCTAGGGTTCATATCGCTTGTAAAACACAAGACCTGTGTTATAGGAATGATATCTAGGGTTGATATTGCTTGTAAAACACTAGACCTCTGTTATAGGAATGTTATCTAGGGTTCATATCGCTTGTAAAACACTAGACCTCTGTTATAGGAATGTTATTTAGGATTCATATCGCTTGTAAAACACTAGACCTCTGTTATAGGAACGTTATCTAGGGTTCATATCACTTGTGAAACACAAGACCTGTGATATAGGAATGTTATCTAGGGTTCATATCGCTTGTAAAACACTAGACCTGTGTTATAGGAATGTTATCTATGTTTCATATCTCTTGTAAAACACAGGACCTATGTTATAGGAATGTTATCTAGGGTTCCTATCGCTTGTAAAACACTAGACCTATCTTATATGAATGTTATCTATGGTTCATATCTCTTGTAAAACACAGGACCTATGTTATAGGAATGTTATCTAGGGTTCATATCACTTGTAAAACACTAGACCTATCTTATATGAATGTTATCTAGGGTTCATATCGCTTGTAAAACACAGGACCTGTGTTATAGGAATGTTATCTAGGGTTGATATCCCTTGTAAAACACAAGACCTGTGTTATAGGAATGTTATCTAGGGTTCATATCGCTTGTAAAACACAAGACCTGTGTTACAGGAATGTTATCTAGGGTTGATATCCCTTGTAAAACACAGGACTTGTGTTATAGGAATGTTATCTAGGGTTGATATCCCTTGTAAAACACAAGACCTGTGTTATAGGTATGTTATCTAGGGTTCATATCTCTTGTAAAACACAAGACCTGTGTTACAGGAATAATATCTAGGGTTGATATCTCTTGTAAAGCACAGGACTTGTGTTATAGGAATGTTATCTAGGGTTGATATCCCTTTTAAAACACAAGACCTGTGTTATAGGAATGTTATCTAGGGTTCATATCTCTTGTAAAACACAAGACCTGTGTTACAGGAATGTTATCTAGGGTTGATATCTCTTGTAAAACACAGGACTTGTGTTATAGGAATGTTATCTAGGATTCATATCGCTTGTTAATCACAGGTCCTGTGTTATAGGAATGTTATCTAGGGTTCATATCTCTTGTAAAACACAGGACCTGTGTTATAGGATTTTTTTTCTAGGGTTCATATCGCTTGTAAAACACAAGACCTGTGTTATAGGAATGTTATCTAGGGTTGATATCTCTTGTAAAACACAGGACTTGTGTTATAGGAATGTTATCTAGGGTTGATTTCCCTTTTAAAACACAAGACCTGTGTTATAGGAATGTTATTTAGGTTTCATATCTCTTGTAAAACACAGGACTTGTGTTATAGGAATGTTATCTAGGGTTCATATCTCTTGTAAAACACAAGACCTGTGTTACAGGAATGTTATCTAGGGTTGATATCTCTTGTAAAACACAGGACTTGTGTTATAGGAATGTTATCTAGGGTTCATATCGCTTGTAAAACAAAGGACCTGTGTTATAGGAATGTTATCTAGGGTTCATATCGCTTGTAAATCATAGGACCTGTGTTATAGGAATGTTATCTAGGGTTCATATCTCTTGTAAAACACAAGACCTGTGTTATAGGAATGTTTTCTAGGGTTCATATCGCTTGTAAAACACAAGACCTGTGTTATAGGAATGTTATCCAGGGTTGATATCTCTTGTAAAACACAGGACTTGTGTTATAGGAATGTTATCTAGGGTTGATATCCCTTTTGAAACACAAGACCTGTGTTATAGGAATGTTATCTAGGGTTCATATCTCTTGTAAAACACAAGACCTGTGTTACAGGAATGTTATCTAGGGTTGATATCTCTTGTAAAACACAGGACTTGTGTTATAGATATAGGAAGATGTGGTGTGAGTGCTAATGAGACAACTCTCCATCCAAATAACAATTTAAAAATTAAACCATTATAGGTTAAAGTACGGCCTTCAACACGGAGCCTTGGCTCACACCGAACAACAAGCTATAAAGGGCCCCAAAATTACTAGTGTAAAACCATTCAAACGGGAAAATCAACGGTCTAATCTATATAAACAAAACGAGAAACGAGAAACACGTATATATTACATAAACAAACGACAACTACTGTACATCAGATTCCTGACTTAGGACAGGTGCAAACATTTGCAGCGGGATTAAACGTTTTAATGGGCCCAAACCTTCTCCCTTTTTCTAAAACAATAGCATAACATCACAACATATAAAAACATACGATAAAATATCAATTAGCAGACTTAACTCAATCAAAAAACGTATGATTACACAAAGAACGAATAAATTTGATCTGCGATATCTGAATACAAATGCACAGTTAATTAAATATTAGAGACAAACAGTCATGACCAAAAGGCTATCAAACAAATTCAAACACACTGAGAAATATTTAACCAATCAATGTTCACTTTAGAAAAAAACCGGTTTTTTATAATCTTGAAGTTTATACAAATGTTGTAAGAATAAGTGAAAAATTGAAGATATTACAAATAATCAAAGCTGGTATACAGCCAAGATCCATATAAATAAAAAATGACAAAAAAGCATTATAAACAGTATCAACAGGTCGAATTAACAAGAAAATACGATTTGAGAGTACTCGCAGTTACTGACAGCTAGTTAAAAGCCAAAACCAATTAATAGTAAAAAATCATGCATCAGAGACTAAAATCGACTAAAACACATCACTGGGATTTAGTATTTTAACGTCATTAATAGTCAAAGAAGACATGACTTGTGCAATGCCAAAAATAAATGTATCGACAGGTAGTAGTATAGTGAAGAGCGACTTCTATAGAAATAAAAGTTAACGTGGCTGTGTCCCCTATACATCTCGCCTCAAAAGATAATGAAATTTAGTTATGTTTTAATTTGCTAATGACAAAATCAATATTAGTGCCAATGTGAACTATATTCAGAGATCTAATTACAATATTGGTAATATAGGAATGTTATCTAGGGTTCATATCGCTTGTAAAACAAAGGACCTGTGTTATAGGAATGTTATCTAGGGTTCATATCGCTTCTAAATCACAGGACTGTGTTATAGGAATGTTATCTAGGGTTCATATCTCTTGTAAAACACAGGACCAGTGTTATAGGAATGTTTTCTAGGGTTCATATCGCTTGTAAAACACAAGACCTGTGTTATAGGAATGTTATTTAGGGTTGATATCTCTTGTTAAACACAGGACTTGTGTTATAGGAATGTTATCTAGGGTTGATATCCCTTTTGAAACACAAGACCTGTGTTATAGGAATGTTATCTAGGGTTCATATCTCTTGTAAAACACAAGACCTGTGTTACAGGAATGTTATCTAGGGTTGATATCTCTTGTAAAACACAGGACTTGTGTTATAGGAATGTTATCTAGGGTTCATATCGCTTGTAAAACAAAGGAGCTGTGTTATAGGAATGTTATCTAGGGTTCATATCGCATGTAAATCTTAGGACCTGTGTTATAGGAATGTTATCTAGGGTTGATATCTCTTGTAAAACACAGGACCTGTGTTATAGGAATGTTTTCTAGGGTTTATATCGCTTGTAAAACACAAGACCTGTGTTATAGGAATGTTATTTAGGGTTGATATCTCTTGTTAAACACAGGACTTGTGTAATAGGAATGTTATCTAGGGTTGATATCCCTTTTGAAACACAAGACCTGTGTTATAGGAATGTTATCTAGGGTTCATATCTCTTGTAAAACACAGGACCTGTATTATAAGAATGTTATCTAGGGTTCATATCGCTTGTGAAACAAAAGACCTGTGTTATAGGAATGTTATTTAGGGTTCATATCGCTTGTAAATTACATGACCTTCGTTATAGGAATGTTATCTAGGGTTCATATCTCTTTCTAACAAAAATAAAACTGGGAAATATACTTGACTAAGTAAAATCAAGAGGGTACACGCATGCTTGTCCAAGTATTATCAATTGGGGACACATATGATTGAATCTTACTAAATGAGGACTTTTTTTTTGAAAATTTAAGAAATCGTCAATCTTTTTTGTACGTTTTGAATGGGCTTCGTAAATCACGGGACCAATGTTATATGAACGTTATCTAGGGTTCATATCGCTTGTGAAACACAAGACCTGTGATATAGGAATGTTATCTAGGGTTCATATCGCTTGTAAAACACTAGACCTCTGTTATAGGAATGTTATCTAGGGTTCATATCGCTTGTAAAACACAAGACCTGTGTTATAGGAATGATATCTAGGGTTGATATTGCTTGTAAAACACTAGACCTCTGTTATAGGAATGTTATCTAGGGTTCATATCGCTTGTAAAACACTAGACCTCTGTTATAGGAATGTTATTTAGGATTCATATCGCTTGTAAAACACTAGACCTCTGTTATAGGAACGTTATCAAGGGTTCATATCACTTGTGAAACACAAGACCTGTGATATAGGAATGTTATCTAGGGTTCATATCGCTTGTAAAACACTAGACCTGTGTTATAGGAATGTTATCTATGTTTCATATCTCTTGTAAAACACAGGACCTATGTTATAGGAATGTTATCTAGGGTTCCTATCGCTTGTAAAACACTAGACCTATCTTATATGAATGTTATCTATGGTTCATATCTCTTGTAAAACACAGGACCTATGTTATAGGAATGTTATCTAGGGTTCATATCACTTGTAAAACACTAGACCTATCTTATATGAATGTTATCTAGGGTTCATATCGCTTGTAAAACACAGGACCTGTGTTATAGGAATGTTATCTAGGGTTGATATCCCTTGTAAAACACAAGACCTGTGTTATAGGAATGTTATCTAGGGTTCATATCGCTTGTAAAACACAAGACCTGTGTTACAGGAATGTTATCTAGGGTTGATATCCCTTGTAAAACACAGGACTTGTGTTATAGGAATGTTATCTAGGGTTGATATCCCTTGTAAAACACAAGACCTGTGTTATAGGTATGTTATCTAGGGTTCATATCTCTTGTAAAACACAAGACCTGTGTTACAGGAATAATATCTAGGGTTGATATCTCTTGTAAAGCACAGGACTTGTGTTATAGGAATGTTATCTAGGGTTGATATCCCTTTTAAAACACAAGACCTGTGTTATAGGAATGTTATCTAGGGTTCATATCTCTTGTAAAACACAAGACCTGTGTTACAGGAATGTTATCTAGGGTTGATATCTCTTGTAAAACACAGGACTTGTGTTATAGGAATGTTATCTAGGATTCATATCGCTTGTTAATCACAGGTCCTGTGTTATAGGAATGTTATGTAGGGTTCATATCTCTTGTAAAACACAGGACCTGTGTTATAGGATTTTTTTTCTAGGGTTCATATCGCTTGTAAAACACAAGACCTGTGTTATAGGAATGTTATCTAGGGTTGATATCTCTTGTAAAACACAGGACTTGTGTTATAGGAATGTTATCTAGGGTTGATTTCCCTTTTAAAACACAAGACCTGTGTTATAGGAATGTTATTTAGGTTTCATATCTCTTGTAAAACACAGGACTTGTGTTATAGGAATGTTATCTAGGATTCATATCTCTTGTAAAACACAAGACCTGTGTTACAGGAATGTTATCTAGGGTTGATATCTCTTGTAAAACACAGGACTTGTGTTATAGGAATGTTATCTAGGGTTCATATCGCTTGTAAAACAAAGGACCTGTGTTATAGGAATGTTATCTAGGGTTCATATCGCTTGTAAATCATAGGACCTGTGTTATAGGAATGTTATCTAGGGTTCATATCTCTTGTAAAACACAAGACCTGTGTTATAGGAATGTTTTCTAGGGTTCATATCGCTTGTAAAACACAAGACCTGTGTTATAGGAATGTTATCCAGGGTTGATATCTCTTGTAAAACACAGGACTTGTGTTATAGGAATGTTATCTAGGGTTGATATCCCTTTTGAAACACAAGACCTGTGTTATAGGAATGTTATCTAGGGTTCATATCTCTTGTAAAACACAAGACCTGTGTTACAGGAATGTTATCTAGGGTTGATATCTCTTGTAAAACACAGGACTTGTGTTATAGGAATGTTATCTAGGGTTCATATCGCTTGTAAAACAAAGGACCTGTGTTATAGGAATGTTATCTAGGGTTCATATCGCTTCTAAATCACAGGACTGTGTTATAGGAATGCTATCTAGGGTTCATATCTCTTGTAAAACACAGGACCAGTGTTATAGGAATGTTTTCTAGGGTTCATATCGCTTGTAAAACACAAGACCTGTGTTATAGGAATGTTATTTAGGGTTGATATCTCTTGTTAAACACAGGACTTGTGTTATAGGAATGTTATCTAGGGTTGATATCCCTTTTGAAACACAAGACCTGTGTTATAGGAATGTTATCTAGGGTTTATATCTCTTGTAAAACACAGGACCTGTATTATAAGAATGTTATCTAGGGTTCATATCGCTTGTGAAACGAAAGACCTGTGTTATAGGAATGTTATTTAGGGTTCATTTCGCTTGTAAATTACAAGACCTTCGTTATAGGAATGTTATCTAGGGTTCATATCTCTTTCTAACAAAAATAAAACTGGGAAATATACTTGACTTAGTAAAATCAAGTGGGTACACGTATGCTTGTCCAAGTATTATCAATTGGGGACACACATGATTGAATCTTACTAAATGAGGACTTTTTTTTTGAAAATTTAAGAAATCGTCAATCTTTTTTGTACGTTTTGAATGGGCTTCGTTAATCACGGGACCAATGTTATATGAACGTTATCTAGGGTTCATATCGCTTGTGAAATACAAGACCTGTGATATAGGAATGTTATCTAGGGTTCATATCGCTTGTAAAACACTAGACCTCTGTTATAGGAATGTTATCTAGGGTTCATATCTCTTGTAAAACACTAGACCTCTGTTATAGGAATGTTATTTAGGGTTCATATCGCTTGTAAAACACAAGACCTGTGATATAGGAATGTTATCTAGGGTTCATATCGCTTGTAAAACACTAGACCTCTGTTATAGGAATGTTATTTAGGGTTCATATCGCTTGTAAAACACTAGACCTCTGTTATAGGAACGTTATCTAGGGTTCATATCACTTGTGAAACACAAGACATGTGATATAGGAATGTTATCTAGGGTTCATATCGCTTGTAAAACACTAGACCTCTGTTATAGGAATATTATATAGGGTTCATATCTCTTGTAAAACACTAGACCTGTGTTATAAGAATGTTATCTAGGGTTCATATCGCTTGTGAAACACAAGACCTCTGTTATAGGAATATTATCTATGGTTCATATCTCTTGTAAAACACAGGACCTATGTTATAGGAATGTTATCTAGGGTTCATATCGCTTGTAAAACACTAGACCTATCTTATATGAATGTTATCTATGGTTAATATCTCTTGTAAAACACAGGACCTATGTTATAGGAATGTTATCTAGGGTTCATATCACTTGTAAAACACTAGACCTATCTTATATAAATGTTATCTAGGGTTCATATCGCTTGTAAAACACAGGACCTGTGTTATAGGAATGTTTTCTAGGGTTCATATCGCTTGTAAAACACAAGACCTGTGTTATAGGAATGTTATCTAGGGTTGATTTCTTTTGTAAAACACAGGACTTGTGTTATAGGAATGTTATCTAGGGTTGATATCCCTTTTGAAACACAAGACCTGTGTTATAGGAATGTTATCTAGGGTTCATATCTCTTGTAAAACAAAAGACCTGTGTTACAGGAATGTTATCTAGGGTTGATATCTCTTGTAAAACACAGGACCTGTATTATAAGAATGTTATCTAGGGTTCATATCGCTTGTAAATCACAGGACATGTGTTATAGGAATGTTATCTAGGGTTCATATCTCTTGTAAAACACAGGACCTGTGTTATAGGAATGTTTTCTAGGGTTCATATCGCTTGTAAAACACAAGACCTGTGTTATAGGAATGTTATTTAGGGTTAATATCTCTTGTTAAACACAGGACTTGTGTTATAGGAATGTTATCTAGGGTTGATATCCCTTTTGAAACACAAGACCTGTGTTATAGGAATGTTATCTAGGGTTCATATCTCTTGTAAAACACAGGACCTGTATTATAAGAATGTTATCTAGGGTTCATATCGCTTGTGGAACAAAAAAACCTGTGTTATAGGAATGTTATTTAGGGTTCATATCGCTTGTAAATTACAAGACCTTCGTTATAGGAATGTTATCTAGGGGTCATATCTCTTTCTAACAAAAATCAAACTGGGAAATATACTTGATCTAGGGTTGATATCCCTTGTAAAACACAAGACCTGTGTTATAGCAATGTTATCTAGGGTTGATATCCCTTGTAAAACACAAGACCTGTGTTATAGGAATGTTATCTAGGGTTCATATCTCTTGTAAAACACAGGACCTGTATTATAGGAAAGTTATCTAGGGTTCATATTTCTTGTAAAACACAGGACCTGTGTTATAGGAATGTTATCTAGGGTTCATATCGCTTGTAAAACAAAGGACCTGTGTTACAGGAATGTTATCTAGGGTTGATATCTCTTGTAAAACACAGGACTTGTGTTATAGGAATGTTATCTAGGGTTGATATCTCTTGTGAAACACAGGACTTGTGTTATAGGAATGTTATCTAGGGTTGATATCTCTTGTAAAACACAGGACTTGTGTTATAGGAATGTTATCTAGGGTTGATATCTCTTGTAAAACACAAGACTTGTGTTATAGGAATGTTATCTAGGGTTAATATCGCTTGTGAAACACATGACCTGTGATATAGGAATGTTATCTAGGGTTCATATCTCTTGTAATACACTAGACCTCTGTTATAGGAATGTTATCTAGGGTTCATATCTCTTGTAAAACACTAGACCTCTGTTATAGGAATGTTATTTAGGGTTCATATCGCTTGTAAAACACAAGACCTGTGATAAAGGAATGTTATCTAGGGTTCATATCGCTTGTAAAACACAAGACCTGTGTTATAGGAGTGTTATCTAGGGTTCATATCTCTTGTAAAACACTAGACCTGCGTTATAGGAATGTTATTTAGGGTTCATATCGCTTGTGAAACACAAGACCTGTGATATAGAAATGTTATCTAGGGTTCATATCTCTTGTGAAACACAAGACCTGTGATATAGGAATGTTATCTAGGGTTCATATCTCTTGTAAAACACAAGACCTGTGTTACAGGAATGTTATCTAGGGTTGATATCTCTTGTAAAACACAGGACTTGTGTTATAGGAATGTTATCTAGGGTTCATATCGCTTGTGAAACACAAGACCTGTGATAAAGGAATGTTATCTAGGGTTCATATCTCTTGTAATACACTAGACCTCTGTTATAGGAATGTTATCTAGGGTTCATATCGCTTGTAAAACACTAGACCTCTGTTATAGGATTGTTATTTAGGGTTCATATCGCTTGTAAAACACTAGACCTCTGTTATAGAAATGTTATCTAGGGTTCATATCTCTTGTAAAACACTAGACCTCTGTTATAGGAATGTTATTTAGGGTTCATATCGCTTGTAAAACACAAGACCTGTGATATAGTAATGTTATCTAGGGTTCATATCACTTGTAAAACACAAGACCTGTGTTATAGGAATGTTATCTAGCGTCGATATCGCTTGTAAAACACTAGACCTCTGTTATAGGAATGTTATTTAGGGTTCATATCTCTTGTAAAACACTAGACCCCTGTTATAGGAATGTTATTTAGGGTTCATATCGCTTGTAAAACACAAGACCTGTGATATAGTAATGTTATCTAGGGTTCATATCGCTTGTAAAACACAAGACCTGTGTTATATGAATGTTATCTAGGGTTCATATCGCTTGTAAAACACTAGACCTCTGTTATAGAAATGTTATTTAGGGTTCATATCGCTTGTAAAACACTAGACCTCTGTTATAGGAACCTTATCTAGGGTTCATATCGCTTGTGAAACACAAGACCTGTGATATAGGAATGTTATCTAGGGTTCATATCTCTTGTAAAACACTAGACCTGTGTTATAGGAATGTTATCTAGGGTTCATATCGTTTGTGAAACACAAGACCTGTGATATAGAAATGTTATCTAGGGTTCATATCGCTTGTGAAACACATGACCTGTGATATAGGAATGTTATCTAGCGTTCATATCGCTTGTAAAACACTAGACCTCTTTTATAGGAATGTTATTTATGGTTTATATCTCTTGTAAAACACAGGACCTATGTTAAAGGAATGTTATCTAGGGTTCATATCGCTTGTGAAACACTAGACCTATCTTATATGAATGTTATCTAGGGTTCATATCGCTTGTAAAACACAGGACCTATGTTATAGGAATGTTATCTAGAGTTGATATCCATTGTAAAACACAAGACTTGTGTTATAGGAATGTTATCTAAGGTTCATATCGCTTGTAAAACACAAGACCTGTATTATAGGAAAGTTATCTAGGGTTCATATTTCTTGTAAAACACAGGACCTGTGTTATGGGAATGTTATCTAGGGTTCATATCGCTTGTAAAACAAAGGACCTCTGTTATAGGAATGTTATCTAGGGTTCATATTTCTTGTAAAACACAAGACCTGTGTTACAGGAATGTTATCTAGGGTTGATATCTCTTGTAAAACCCAGGAATTGTGTTATAGGAATGTTATCTAGGGTTCATATCGCTTGTGAAACACAAGACCTGTGATATAGGAATGTCATCTAGGGTTCATATCGCTTGTAAAACATTAGACCTCTGTTATAGGAATGTTATCTAGGGTTCATATCTCTTGTAAACACAGGACCTGTGTGATAGGAATGTTATCTAGGGTTCATATCGCTTGTAAAACACTAGACCTATCTTATATGAATGTTATCTAGGGTTCATATCGCTTGTAAAACACAGGACCTGTGTTATAGGAATGTTATCTAGGGTTGATATCCCTTGTAAAACACAAGACCTGTGTTATAGGAATATTATCTAGGGTTCATATCGCTTGTAAAACACAAGACCTGTGTTACAGGAATGTTATCTAGGGTTCATATCTCTTGTAAAACACTAGACCTCTGTTATAGGAATGTTATTTAGGGTTCATATCGCTTGTAAAACACTAGACCTCTGTTGTAGGAACGTTATTTAGGGTTCATATCGCTTGTAAAACACTAGACCTGTGTTATAGGAATGTTATCTAGGGTCGATATCGCTTGTTAAACACTAGACCTCTGTTATAGGAATGTTATTTATGGTTTATATCTCTTGTAAAACACAGGACCTATGTTAAAGGAATGTTATCTAGGGTTCATATCGCTTGTAAAACACTAGACCTATCTTATATGAATGTTATCTAGGGTTCATATCGCTTGTAAAACACAGGACCTGTGTTATAGGAATGTTATCTAGAGTTGATATTCCTTGTCAAACACAAGACTTGTGTTATAGGAATGTTATCTAGGGTTCATATCGCTTGTAAAACACAAGACCTGTATTATAGGAAAGTTATCTAGGGTTCATATTTCTTGTAAAACACAGGACCTTTGTTATGGGAATGTTATCTAGGGTTCATATCGCTTGTAAAACAAAGGACCTCTGTTATAGGAATGTTATGTAGGGTTCATATTTCTTGTAAAACACAAGACCTGTGTTACAGGAATGTTATCTAGGGTTGATATCTCTTGTACAACCCAGGAATTGTGTTATAGGAATGTTATCTAGGGTTCATATCGCTTGTGAAACACAAGACCTGTGATATAGGAATGTCATCTAGGGTTCATATCGTTTGTAAAACATTAGACCTCTGTTATAGGAATGTTATCTAGGGTTCATATCTCTTGTAAAACACAGGACCTGTGTGATAGGAATGTTATTTAGGGTTCATATCTCTTGTAAAACACTAGACCTCTGTTATAGGAATGTTATTTAGGGTTCATATCGCTTGTAAAACACAAGACCTGTGATATAGGAATGATATCTTGGGTTCATATCGCTTGTAAAACATAAGACCTGTGTTATAGGAATGTTATCTAGGCTTCATATCTCTTGTAAACACACAGGACCTGTGTTATATGAATGTTATTTAGGGTCCATATCTCTTGTAAAACACAGAACTTGTGTTATAAGAATGTTATCTAGGGTTCATATCGCTTGTGAAACAAAAGACCTGTGTTATAGGAATGTTATCTAGGGTTCATATCTCTTGTTAAACACAGGACCTGTATTATAGGAATGTTATCTAGGGTTCATATCGCTTGTGAAGCACAAGACATGTGTTATAGGAATGTTATTTAGGGTTTATATCGCTTGTAAAACACAATACCTGTGTTATAGGAATGATATCTAGGGTTGATATCCCTTGTAAAACACAAGACCTGTGTTATAGGAATGTTATCTAGGGTTCATATCGCTTGTAAAACACAGGATTGTTTTATAGGAATATTATCTAGGGTTCATATCTCTTGTAAAACACAAAACTTGTGTTATGAGAATGTTATCTAGGGATCATATCGCTTGTGAAACAAAAAAGACCTGTGTTAAAGGAATGTTATCTAGGGTTCATATCGCTTGTAAAACACAAGACTTTCGTTATAGGAATGTTATCTAGGGTTCATATCTCTTTCTAACAAAAATCAAACTGGGAAATATACTTGACTAATTTAAATCAAGTGGGTACACGTATTCTTGTCCAAATGACATCAATTGGGGACACACATGATTGAATCTTACTAAATGAGGACTTTTTTTTTGAAAATTTGAGAAATCGTCAGTCTTTTTTGTACGTTTTGAATGGGCTTCGTAAATCACGGGACCAATGTTATATGAACGTTATCTAGGGTTCATATCGCTTGTGAAACACAAGACCTGTGATATAGGAATGTCATCTAGGGTTCATATCGCTTGTAAAACACTAGACCTCTGTTATAAGAATGTTATCTAGGGTTCATATCTCTTGTAAAACACAGGACCTGTGTGATAGGAATGTTATCTAGGGTTCATATCGCTGGTAAAACACAAGACCTGTGTTACAGGAATGTTATCTAGGGTTCATATCTCTTGTAAAACACTAGACCTCTGTTATAGGAATGTTATTAAGGGTTCATATCGCTTGTAAAACACTAGACCTCTGTTATAGGAATGTTATCTAGGGTTCATATCGCTTGTAAAACACTAGACCTCTGTTATAGGAATGTTATCTAGGGTTCATATCTCTTGTAAAACACAGAACTTATGTTATAGGAATGTTATCTAGCGTTCATATCGCTTGTAAAACACTAGACCTCCGTTATAGGAATGTTATCTAGGGTTCATATTTATTGTAAAACACTAGACCTCTGTTATTATAATGTTATGTAGGGTTCATATCTCTTGTAAAACACAGGACCTATGTTATAGGAATGTTATCTAGGGTTCATATCGCTTGTAAAACACTAGACCTCCGTTATAGGAATGTTATTTAGGGTTCTTATCGCTTGTAAAACACCAGACCTGTGATATAGGAATGATATATTGGGTTCGTATCGCTTGTAAAACATAAGACCTGTGTTATAGGAATGTTATCTAGGGTTGATATCGCTTGTAAAAACCTAGACCTCTGTTATAGGAATGTTATCTAGGGTTCATATCGCTTGTAAAACACAAGATTTGTGTTATAGGAATGTTATCTAGGGTTGATATCGCTAGTAAAACACAAGACCTGCGTTACAGGAATGTTATCTAGGGATGATATCTCTTGTAAAACACAGGACTTGTGTTATAGGAATGTTATCTAGGGTTGATATCCCTTTTGAAACACAAGACCTGTGTTATAGGAATGTTATCTAGGGTTCATATCTCTTGTAAAACACAGGACCTGTATTATAGGAATGTTATCTAGGGTTCATATCGCTTGTAAAACACAAGACCTGTGTTATAGGAATGTTATCTAGGGTTCATATCGCTTGTAAAACACAATACATGTGTTAAAGGAATGTTATCTAGGGTTCATATCGCTTGTAAAACACAGGACCTGTGTTATAGAAATGGTATCTAGGGTTGATATCCCTTGTAAAACACAATACCTGTGTTATAGGAATGTTATCTAGGGTTCATATCGCTTGTAAAACACAGGACCTGTGTTATAGGAATGTTATCTAGGGTTGATATCCCTTGTAAAATACAATACCTGTGTTATAGGAATGTTATCTAGGGTTCATATCGCTTGTAAAACATAAGACCTGTGTTATAGGAATGTTATCTAGGGTTCATATCCTTTGGAGAACACAGGACATGTTATATAGGAAGGTAATCTAGGGTTGATATCCCTGGTAAAACACAGGACCTGTCTCATAGGAATGTTATCTAGGGTTCATATCTCTTGTAAAACACAGGACCTGTGTTATAGGAATATTATCTAGGGTTCATATCTCTTGTAAAACACAGAACTTGTGTTATAAGAATGTTATCTAGGGTTCATATCGCTTGTGAAACAAAAGACCTGTGTTATAGGAATGTTATCTAGGGTTCATATCTCTTTCTAACAAAAATCAAACTGGGAAATATACTTGACTAAGTAAAATCAAGTGGGTACACGTATGCATGTCCAAGTAACATCAATTGGGGACACACATGATTGAACCTTACTAAATGAGGACATTTTTTTTGAAAATTTGAGAAATGGTCAATCTTTTTTGTACGTTTTGAATGGGCATCATAAATCACGGGACCAATGTTATATGAACGTTATCTAGGGTTCATATCGCTTGTGAAACACAAGACCTGTGATTGAATGTTATCTAGGGTTCATATCTCTTGTAAAACACAGGACCTGTGTTATAGGAATATTATCTAGGGTTCATATCTCTTGTAAAACACAGAACTTGTGTTATAGGAATGTTGACTAGGGTTCATATCGCTTGTAAAACACAAGACCTTCGTTATAGGAATGTTATCTAGGGTTCATATCTCTTTCTAACAAAAATCAAACTGGGAAATATACTTGACTAAGTAAAATCAAGTGGGTACACGTATGCTTGTCCAAGTAACATCAATTGGGGACACACATGATTGAACCTTACTAAATGAGGACATTTTTTTTAAAACACTAGACCTCTGTTATAGGAATGTTATCTAGGGTTTATATCTCTTGTAAAACACTAGACCTGTGTTATAGGAATGGTATCTAGGTTGATATCCCTTGTAAAACACAGGACTTTTGTTATAGGAATGTTATCTAGGGTTGATATCCCTTTAAAAACACAAGACCTGCGTTTTAGGAATGTTATTTAGGGTTCAAATCTCTTGTAAAACACAAAATCTGTGTTATAGGAATGTTATCTAGGGTTGATATCTCTTGTAAAACACAGGACCTATGTTAAAGGAATGTTATCTAGGGTTCATATCCTTTGTAGAACACAGGACATGTTATATAGGAATGTTATCTAGCGTTCAAATCGCTTGTAAAACACAGGACCAATGTTATATGAACGTTATCTAGGGTTGATATCCCTTGTAAAACACAATACCAGTGTTATATGAACGTTATCTAGGGTTGTTATCCCTTGAAAAACACAAGACCAGTCTTATAGGAATGTCATCTAGTGTTCGTATCTCTTGTAAAACACAGGACCTGTGTTAGAGGAATGTTATCTAGGGTTCATATCATTGTAAAACACAAGACCTGTGTTATAGGAATGTTATCTACGGTTGATATTTCTTGTTGAATACAAGACTTGTGTTTTAGGAATGTTATCTAGGTTTGATATCCCCTTTAAAACACAAGACCTGTGTTATAGGAATGTATATAGGGTTCATATCTCTTGTAAAACACAGGACCTGTATTATAGGAATATTATCTAGTGTTCATATCGCTTGTAAAACACAATACCTGTGTTATAGGAATGTTATCTAGGGTTCATATCGCTTGTAAAACACAGGACCTGTGTTATAGGAATGGTATCTAGGGTTGATATCCCTTGTAAAACACAATACCTGTGTTATAGAAATGTTATCTAGGGTTCATATCGCTTGTAAAACAAAAGACCTGTGTTATAGGAATGTTATCTAGGGTTCATATCGCTTGTAAAACACAAGACCTTCGTTATAGGGAGGTTATCTAGGGTTCGTAACCCTTGTAAAACATAGGACCTGTGTTATAGGAATGATATATAGGGTTCATATCACTTGTAAAACACAAGACCTGTGTTCTAGGAATGTTATTTAGGGTTCATTTTCCTTGTAAAACACAAGACCTGTGAGATAGAAATGTTATCTAGGGTTCATATCACTTGTAAAACACAGGACCTGTGTTATACGAATGTTATCTAGGGTTGATATCCCCAGTAAAACACAGGACATGTGTAATAGGAATGTTTTCTAGGGTTCATATCTCTTGTAAAACACAAAACCTGTGTTATAGGAATGTTATCTAGGGTTCGTAACCCTTGTAAAACATAGGACCTGTGTTATAGGAATGGTATATAGGGTTCATATCACTTGTAAAACACAAGACCTGTGTTCTAGGAATGTTATTTAGGGTTCATTTTCCTTGTAAAACACAAGACCTGTGTGATAGGAATGTTATCTCGGGTTCATATCACTAGTAAAACACAGGACCTGTGTTATACGAATGTTATCTAGGGTTGATATCCCCTGTAAAACACAGGACATGTGTAATAGGAATGTTTTCTAGGGTTCATATCTCTTGTAAAATACAGGACATATGCCTTAGGAACGTTATCTAGGGTTCATATTCCTTGTAAAACACAAGACCTGTGTTATAGGAATGTTATCTAGGGTTCATATCGCTTGTAAAACAGTAGACCTGTGTTGTAGGCATTTTATCTAGTGTTTATGTCGCTTGTAAAACACAGGACCTGTGTTATTGGAATGTTATCTAGGTTTCATACCTCTTGTAAAACACAGGACCTGGGTTACAGGAATGTTATCTAGGGTTCATATCTCTTGTAAAACACAGGACATGTTATATAGGAATGTTATCTAGGGTTGAAATCCCTGGTAAAACACAGGACCTGTGTTATAGGAATGTTATCTAGGGTTCATATCGCTTGTAAACACAGGACCTGTGTTATAGGAATGTTATCTAGTGTTCATATCTCTTGTAAAACACAGAACTTGTGTTATAAGAATGTTATCTAGGGTTCATATCGCTTGTGAAACAAAAGATCTGTCTTATAGGAATGTTATCTAGGGTTCATATCGCTTGTAAAACACAAGACCTTCGTTATAGGAATGTTATCTAGGGTTCATATTTCTTTCTAACAAAAATCAAACTGGGAAATATACTTGACTAAGTAAAGTCAAGTGGGTACACGTATGCTTGTCCAAGTAACATCAATTGGGGACACACATGATTGAATCTTACTAAATGAGGACTTTTTTTTTGAAAATTTGAGAAATCGTCAATCTTTTTTGTACATTTTAAATGGGCTTCGTCAATCACGGTACCAATGTTATATGAACGTTATCTAGGGTTCATATCGCTTGTGAAACACAAGACCTGTGATATAGGAATTTTATATAGGGTTCATATCGCTTGTAAAACACTAGACCTCTGTTATAGGAATGTTATCTAGGGTTCATATCTCTTGTAAAACACAGGACCTGTGTGATAGGAATGTTATCTAGGGTTTATATCGCTTGTAAAACACAGGACCAGTGTTATAGGAATGTTATCTAGGGTTCATATCGCTTGTAAAACACGGGACCTGTGTGATAGGAATGTTATCTAGGGTTCATATCGCTTGTAAAACACAGGACCAGTGTTATAGGAATGGTATCTAGGGTTGACATCCCTTGTAAAACACAATACCTGTGTTATAGAAATGTTATCTAGGGTTCATATCGCTTGTAAAACACAGGACCTGTGTTATAGGAATGGTATCTATGGTTGATGTCCCTTGTAAAACACAATACCTGTGTTATAGAAATGTTATCTAGGGTTCATATCGCTTGTAAACCAAAGGACCTGTGTTATAGGAATGTTATCTAGGGTTCATATCGCTTGTAAAACACAAGACCTGTGTTATAGGAATGTTATCTAGGGTTGATATCTCTTGTAAAACACAGGACTTGTGTTATAGGCATGTTATTTAGGGTTGATATCCCTTTAAAAACACAAGACCTGCGTTATAGGAATGTTATCTAGTGTTCATATCCCTTGTAAAACACAGAACTTGTGTTATAAGAATGTTATCTAGGGTTCATATCGCTTGTGAAACAAAAGATCTGTGTTATAGGAATGTTATCTAGGGTTCATATCGCTTGTAAAACACAAGACCTTCGTTATAGGAATGTTGTCTAGGGTTCATATCTCTTTCTAACAAAAATCAAACTTGGAAATATACTTGACTAAGTAAAATCAAGTGGAAAATTTGGAGAAATCTTGATTCTATATTTTTTCTGCTGATAATAGTTTTTGGGTTATTCTGAATCTTAAAATTAAAGGACGACTACAGACACTAATTTAAGGCAAAGCATACATGACCTTCTATGCCATGTGAGCAGTTTAGTTAAAATTTTGCAAAATTATGATTCTTCATTAATATGTGTTGCCAATATGTTTTGTCTTGTTATTTGACATATGACCTTTTATGCCAGGTGAGCTGAAAGGTTATAACACATCATTGTCTAACAAATTCAATATGGGACACACATATGATTGTCCAAGTACCATCAAGTGGGGACACACATGATAGAGTCCTACTAAATGAGGACATGTTTAGTGGAAATTTGAAGAAATCTTGAATCTTTATTTTTATTTTCTTATAATAGTTGTTTGGTAATTCTGAATCGGAGAGGTAATGGATTACCACAGACACCAAATTGAGTCACAAGCTCACATGACATATAATGTCAGATAAGCTGTTAAGGGGAAATTTTGAGAAATCATGATTCTTCATTTATATTTATTGCCAATATGTTTTTTTCTGGTTATTTGAGGAAAGAAAAGTTAAGGTATCATGCTGCTATCTTCTCCACTAATGACAGGAGAATTTGACACTTTTGTGAATCATCAGACCATCACTACCAAAAAGATTAGTGATTGACAGTATAATGTGATATATTAAAAATGTATTTGGACGGACAGATGAATAGACATAACTTATCTTTAAAGCTCCTGAAATAAAAGAAATGTTGAACCTCAGCCAAGCTCATATGACCCTTTATGCCAGGTGAGATGAAAGGTGATAACACAGCATTGTCTTACAAATTCAATATGGGACACACATATGATTGTCCAAGTACAATCAAGTGGGGACACACATGATAGAGTCCTGCTGAATGAGGACATGTTAAGTGGAAATGTGGATATATCTAGAATCTTCATTTTTTTTTCCTGATAATAGTTTTTTGGTAATTCTGAATCGGAGAAGTAATGAATTACCACAGACACCAAGTTGAGTCACAAGCTTACATGACTGTTAATGCCAAGTGAGCTGTTAAGTGGAAATTTATATGTGTTGCCAATATGTTTTTTTCTGGTTATTTGAGATCAGAAAATGAATGGAGAATTTGAACGTTTTGTCAATCATCAGACCTTCACTACCAACAAGATCTGTGATTGACAACATCAATTGATATACTATAAAATTGAGAATGGAAATGGGGAATGTGTCAAAGAGACAACAACCCGACCAAAATAAAAAAACACAACAGCAGAAGGTCACCAACAGGTCTTCAATGTAGCGAGAAATTCCCGCACCTGGAGGCGTCCTTCAGCTGGCCCCTAAACAAATATATACTAGTTCAGTGATAATGAACGCCATACTAATTTCCAAATTGTACACAAGAAACTAAAATTTAAATAATATTGAAAATGTATTGGGGGGGTACAGATAATCAGACATAAGTAAATCTTTAAAGCCCCTTAAACGAAAAAAATGTTGAACATCAGCACAAGCTCACTTGACATTTTATGTCAAGTGAGCTGGAAGGTGATAACACAACATTTTCTAACAATTTCAATGTGGGACACACAGATAATTGTCCAAGTATCATCAAGTGGGGACACACATGATAGAGTCCTACTACTAAATGAGGACATGTTTATAGGAAATGTGGAGAAATCTTGATTCTATATTTATATCTGCTGATAATAGTATTTTGAGTGTGTCTAAATCAGAGAAGCTCCTGAAATAAAACAAATGTTGAACATCAGCCCAGCTCATATGACCTTTTATGTCAGGTGAGATGAAAGGTGATAACACAACATTGTCTAACAATTTCAATGTGGGACACACAGATAATTGTCCAAGTATCATCAAGTGGGGACACACATGATAGAGTCCTACTAAATGAGGACATGTTTATAGGAAATGTGGAGAAATCTTGATTCTATATTTATATCTGCTGATAATAGTATTTTGAGTGTGTCTAAATCAGAGAAGCTCCTAAAATAATAGAAATGTTGAACATCAGCCAAGCTCATATGACCTTTTATGCCAGGTGAGCTGAAAGGTTATAACACAACATTGTCTAACAAATTCAATATGGGACACACATATGATTGTCCAAGTACCATCAAGTGGGGACACACATGATAGAGTCCTACTAAATGAGGACATGTTTAGTGGAAATTTGAAGAAATCTTGAATCTTTATTTTTATTTTCTTATAATAGTTGTTTGGTAATTCTGAATCGGAGAGGTAATGGATTACCACAGACACCAAATTGAGTCACAAGCTCACATGACATATAATGTCAGATAAGCTGTTAAGGGGAAATTTTGAGAAATCATGATTCTTCATTTATATTTATTGCCAATATGTTTTTTCTGGTTATTTGAGGAAAGAAAAGTTAAGGTATCATGCTGCTATCTTCTCCACTAATGACAGGAGAATTTGACACTTTTGTGAATCATCAGACCATCACTACCAAAAAGATTAGTGATTGACAGTATAATGTGATATATTAAAAATGTATTTGGACGGACAGATGAATAGACATAACTAATCTTTAAAGCTCCTGAAATAAATGAAATGTTGAACATCAGCCGAGCTCATATGACCTTTTATGGCAGGGGAGCTGAAAGGTGATTACACAATATTGTCTAAAAAATTCAATATGGGACACCCTTACGATTGTCCCAGTACCATCAAGTGGGGACACACATGATAGAGTCCTGCTGAATGAGGACATGTTAAGTGGAAATGTGAAGTAATCTTGAATCTTCATTTTTTTGATTTCTGATAATAGTTTTTTGGTAATTCTGAATCGGAGAAGTAATGAATTACCACAGACACCAAGTTGAGTCACAAGCTTACCTGACTTTTAATGCCAGGTGAGCTGTTTAGTGGAAATTTATATGTGTTGCCAATATGTTTTTTTCTGGTTATTTGAGATCAGAAAATGAATGGAGAATTTGAACGTTTTGTCAATCATTAGACCATCACTTCCAACAAGATCTGTGATTGACAACATCAATTGATATACTAGTATTGAAAATGTATTGGGGGGTACAGATAAACAGACATTAGTAAATCTTTAAAGCCCCTTAAACGGAAAAAAATGTTGAACATCAGCACAAGCTCACTTGACATTTTATGTCAGGTGAGCTGAAAGGTGATAACACAACATTTTCTAACAATTTCAATGTGGGACACACAGATAATTGTCCAAGTATCATCAAGTGGGGACACACATGATAGAGTCCTACTAAATGAGGACATGCTTATAGGAAATGTGGAGAAATCTTGATTCTATATTTATATCTGCTGATAATAGTATTTTGAGTGTGTCTAAATCAGAGAAGCTCCTAAAATAATAGAAATGTTGAACATCAGCCGAGCTCATATGACCTTTTATGCCAGGTGAGCTGAAAGGTTATAACACAA
The DNA here is from genome assembly GCF_036588685.1 of Mytilus trossulus. Taxonomy (NCBI): domain Eukaryota; kingdom Metazoa; phylum Mollusca; class Bivalvia; order Mytilida; family Mytilidae; genus Mytilus; species Mytilus trossulus. Next base: position 31,928,763 of record NC_086383.1, on the reverse strand, counting down.
CATTGTCTAACAAATTCAATATGGGACACACATATGATTGTCCAAGTACCATCAAGTGGGGACACACATGATAGAGTCCTACTAAATGAGGACATGTTTATAGGAAATGTGGAGAAATCTTGATTCTATATTTATATCTGCTGATAATAGTATTTTGAGTGTGTCTAAATCAGAGAAGCTCCTAAAATAATAGAAATGTTGAACATCAGCCAAGCTCATATGACCTTTTATGTCAGGTGAGCTGAAAGGTGATAACACAACATTTTCTAACAATTTCAATGTGGGACACACAGATAATTGTCCAAGTATCATCAAGTGGGGACACACATGATAGAGTCCTACTAAATGAGGACATGTTTATAGGAAATGTGGAGAAATCTTGATTCTATATTTATATCTGCTGATAATAGTATTTTGAGTGTGTCTAAATCAGAGAAGCTCCTAAAATAATAGAAATGTTGAACATCAGCCAAGCTCATATGACCTTTTATGCCAGGTGAGCTGAAAGGTTATAACACAACATTGTCTAACAAATTCAATATGGGACACACATATGATTGTCCAAGTACCATCAAGTGGGGACACACATGATAGAGTCCTACTAAATTAGGACATGTTTAGTGGAAATTTGAAGAAATCTTGAATCTTTATTTTTATTTTCTTATAATAGTTGTTTGGTAATTCTGAATCGGAGAAGTAATGAATTACCACAGACACCAAGTTGAGTCACAAGCTTACCTGACTTTTAATGCCAGGTGAGCTGTTTAGTGGAAATTTATATTTGTTGCCAATATGTTTTTTTCTGGTTATTTGAGAACAGAAAATGAATGGAGAATTTGAAAGTTTTGTCAATCATCAGACCATCACTTCCAACAAGATCTGTGATTGACAACATCAATTGATCTATTGTAAATGTTTTGGGGGTACAGATGAACAAACATTAGTAAATCTTTAAAGCCCCTTAAACGAAAAAAATGTTGAACATCAGCACAAGCTCACTTGACATTTTATGTCAGGTGAGCTGAAAGGTGATAACACAACATTTTCTAACAAATTCAATGTGGGACACACAGATAATTGTCCTAGTATCATCAAGTAGGGACACACATGATAGAGTCCTACTAAATGAGGACATGTTTATAGGAAATGTGGAGAAATCTTGACTCTATATTTATATCTGCTGATAATAGTATTTTGAGTGTGTCTAAATCAGAGCAGCTCCTGAAATAAAAGAAATGTAGAACATAAGCCATGCTCATATCACCTTTTATGCCAGGTGAGCTGAAAGGTGATAACACAACATTGTCCAACAAATTCAATATGGGACACACATATGATTGTCCAAGTACCATCAAGTGGGGACACACATGATAGAGTCCTACTAAATGAGGACATGTTTAGTGGAAATTTGAAGAAATCTTGAATCTTTATTTTTATTTTCTTATAATAGTTGTTTGGTAATTCTGAATCGGAGAGGTAATGGATTACCACAGACACCAAATTGAGTCACAAGCTCACATGACATATAATGTCAGATAAGCTGTTAAGGGGAATTTTTGAGAAATCATGATTCTTCATTTATATTTATTGCCAATATGTTTTTTCTGGTTATTTGAGGAAAGAAAAGTTAAGGTATCATGCTGCTATCTTCTCCACTAATGACAGGAGAATTTGACACTTTTGTGAATCATCAGACCATCACTACCAAATAGATTAGTGATTGACAGTATAATGTGATATATTAATCAAAGCGCGAAAGCGCTGTAAAGGCAGTTAATTACAGGTTGTGTGTTTTTCTAGTCCAGTTATATCATTATCTTCCATAGAACAGAGGTGGTTTGTAGAATTTAAGATTTAGAGTTCTTTTGTACCTTAGTTCACCTATACATGTATCTATAGTCTACTGTTTACAGTATATTTTCTGTGCCTCGCCATGAAATGCATTTTTAGCCATGGCCTTGTCAGTTTGCTTTAAATTTATGAGTTTGACTGTCCCTTTAGTGTCTTTCGTCCCTCTTCTTTAGACATATAAGAACTTTTCCTTTTCAATATAAATAGACTATTTTTAATTATTGATTGTATACGCATATTCTATGACTCCCATAAAAAAATAGTTCACAAAGATTGACTAGTCTCTGTACTGTGTGTATAGCAAGAACATCAAGTAACATAATGGTAAATGTACATAGTAACATGTCAACTTTTTTGATGACCATACCTGCCAACTGTCAGTATTTGCAGAGTATTTCCCCCATCGAGCTCGAGGCTCCCAAATGGAAATTTTGTAAGAGCAATTTTGTCGACTATTTAAAGAAAACAATTAATTCAACAATGGCTATAAGCTTGTTAATGCAAGAAGAAGCCAAAAACCACATTAGAATATTTTTGAAGGGAATCCATGACAATCGCCCCATTAGCAAATAGCCCCACTTTTTCACTAACTCGCCCCACTTTTAAAAAAAACCTGCCCCAACCTGGATTACCAAATCGCCCCACTTGTGAACTGTGTTAAATCCCGTTAATATTACTCCTGCCAACTCGCCCCACCTAATAGAAAACGATAATATCTAGATAAATATATTATTAACCAGGAAGAATTTAGTAATGCCAACTCGCCCCACTTATGTAAAAAGATGTTATCCCATTGTATATAAGTTAAATTCTGTTAATATAACTCTTGCCAACTGGTCCCACCTAATGGAAATCGGTGAAATCTAGATAAATATATTATTAACCAGGATGAATTTAGTACATTGTAATGCCAACTCGCCCCACGTATGGAAAAAGATGTTATCCCATTGAATATAAGTTCAATTCCTTATATTGCATTATGATACAATTAACAGGTTTCTTTTCAATTGTTATGCAAATAACTAAGCTTCAAAACTTACATTTATTCTTCAGTATATATCAATAATAGTAATTAAATTAATTTTCGGTTTGTTTGTATTCTGTGTAGATTAGTTTTCATTAAAGTGGTGCGAGTTTTTATTTTTATTTTTAATTATATATATATATATATTAATCTAAAAATTACCGTTTTTTTATAAGTAGGGCGAGTTGGCAGGAGTAATATTAAACAGGGTTCTCGCTAAGGCGAGTCCATGAGTCCTGGACTCAACAAAATCTGTCTGGACTCACCATTTTCAAAACTGGTGAGTCCACAAATACATCAATATTGAAATATTTTGTATAAACTGAACACAGTTACCATGACTCACCGTGGCCAAAAATGACGAGTCCCTGGACTCGCCTTCAAAAATCCTTAGTGAGAACTCTGATTTAAAATGATTTAACCAATTTCACATGTGGGGCGAGTTGGCAGGAGTAATATTAAACATGATTTAACCAATTTCACATGTGGGGTGATTTGATAAATCAGTTTGTGGTGGGTTTTTTTAAAAGTGGGCCGATTAGCCAGTGGGGCGACTTGTCCTGCTTCCATTTGAAGGCCCCCTTGAAGGTTTTGTATGACTATATGAACCATCTTTCACGTAAAACCCCCATGTGCATTTTGAAAAGTTGGCAGATATGTTTCTTACTCCAGGCAAAATCTACCGGTATGAATGAAAAAGAAGTTTTCAATTAAGGCTCTGTGGCCATAACAGCTGTCTCATTAGCATTTTAACCACTTCCCATATTTGCAATTAAAACAATAGAAGAAAATTATTCAACGCAAAAACAAAACTTACTTGTAAATATGAAATTCTCTTTACGGTATGAGTTTTTCTCCTTGTTTGAGATTGTACAGTAGTACCTGTAACTGCTTATACCTATTTCTTATTCACTTTTGCTTGATAAACTCACTAAATATCATATACATTGTACCACATCTCCTTATTTTTATATGAATTCCAATAACATGAACAATTGTAATTCAATTCTATATACCAAAGCAAAATGAACTGCACCACTTTCATTCACTAGTATGCATCTTTTGGCAAAATACAAGACTTTGTTCTTAGATGACACAATTAATATAATATATATTTATTGATAAAAAAAATAAAATTTGGTATACAACTCTTTAACGGTATAAAAAAAAAAGCACAGCTGTGTCATAAATTGTGAAATTTGTGCTGAAAACATAGACATTGATGGTATTTGAGTAATTCCATATGTGAAGCTCAACATTAGCTCGTCAGTTGGTGGTGGACAGTTATAGTTCCTTTCTGCAGGCTAGGATGAATGACTTTTCAGGAAAACCAATTTCACAAATCAAAACTTTCCTCTAGCATGTCTAGATTTCTCCTACAATATTCATCCAGTTTAGTTCTTTTGTTTTAATTGGACACCGTCCTGATTTTTAATTTTGCAAACCATTCAGTCTCTTGCTTGCAAATGGTGCATGAAAATAGGATGGGTATGGCAGTAGACAAGTCTCTTTAAAGTGGGTTTGTGCCCTGAAAAAAAGTTTTATAACTTAAGTTTAATTGAAACTTGTGCAACACATATACCTAAATAACTATATAACATAGAAGAGAGCATCATTCGTGTCAATGTTTTGTTCCTGTTTACATTGTCATTGATAGTTTTTCAGAAAGCCTGAGGCATAGCTCATGAATTCCTGTCATTAGACATTACATCCTAAATTAACATAATTACTGCTAGAATGATTATCAGTATGATATACGTACACAATCATTGTACAGCCCAAGTCTTCAGTATATATAACTGTTGCATTCATTCACTCCTGTGTTCAGTCGTTCAAAAACTTCTAAACATCAACAAATGAACTTAAATAACAACAAGAAAACACTAGAAAAGATACGTACATGTACATACAACCCGTGTTTAAGTGTATTTGAAAGAGAAATAAATCTGGTTAAACGATGTAAAAAGGAGAAATATATCTGGTTAAACGATGTATAAAGGAGGAAAAATTGTAGATATTGCATTACGATGCGTTCTACCTAATAGCACGTGGATATGTGTTTACATATTTAGACTTGACCCAGTATGACCCGTACCTTGTAGGTCACCGCCGTCGTTTAAACACTTGACTACAGTCGTGTATAAGCTAGACAATAAAAAGCTTAAGCCTGTACTATTTGTGTGAAGTAAATGTGTTTGTTCTGTACATTTAAATTGTTTTACCTGATAGCAAGAACGTATATCTATCCGTTTCCTTCTCAATTCACTTTGTCAAATTCTTCGAGCTTCTTCAAAACATACGTATTACTGCGCCCGGAAGTGAAAAAAATATGAGAAATCCTCGTAAAATAATGCTATTTTCAATTTTGTGGAATCCATTTTGTTATATTAATTATACAAAGATAAAAAAAGTTACGATTAATTATGAATTTGCATATCATTATACGGAACGTTTATGAACTATTTTTTAAGTCGGTCATTTTGGCGGTAAATCATGTACACATACACACGTAGATTGGCTGGTACCCGATTGTAATGTAACACATCAAATATATCAAATAGCTAATACCCGGAACGTAGTACCGGGAACCAGGATAATACGTAGATAACATACATAACTAATACCGAAATTGAAAACGCTTTACGGTTTCTCGTTCATAAACCGAATTCCGCTTTGAATTATAGAAGATGCAATATTAATCATGTTCAGTCGACTTTTCATTGTTATATCAACGTCTGAACTAATTAGAGAATCTTTAGATGTCAGATAACACTTGAAATTGACCCGACCTCTTTCCACACGGAATATACAACTATTGATAGTTTGTAGTCAGGTTGACTGCTTATAATGCAAAATACACACTTATAACAAGTTCTATAAAACGAACAATACACACTGATCGTTTCTTTAGTCCCCAATGTAAATGAAAGAAACAAAAACCATATCATACCATAAAAAGAAGAGGAGAAATTCGAACATTTCCGGATCTATTTCTGGCCAAAAGACCCCCAGCATGAATTGCGTATGAAAAGATGAACCTCATGACTTAAAAGTCAGGCCTTAAAGCACTGCCTTTAAAAATGTATTTGGACGGACAGATGAATAGACATAACTAATCTTTAAAGCTCCTGAAATAAATGAAATGTTGAACATCAGCCGAGCTCATATGACCTTTTATGGCAGGGGAGCTGAAAGGTGATTACACAATATTGTCTAAAAAATTCAATATGGGACACCCTTACGATTGTCCCAGTACCATCAAGTGGGGACACACATGATAGAGTTCTGCTGAATGAGGACATGTTAAGTGGAAATGTGAAGTAATCTTGAATCTTAATTTTTTTGATTTCTGATAATAGTTTTTTGGTAATTCTGAATCGGAGAAGTAATGAATTACCACAGACACCAAGTTGAGTCACAAGCTTACCTGACTTTTAATGCCAGGTGAGCTGTTTAGTGGAAATTTATATTTGTTGCCAATATGTTTTTTTCTGGTTATTTGAGAACAGAAAATGAATGGAGAATTTGAAAGTTTTGTCAATCATCAGACCATCACTTCCAACAAGATCTGTGATTGACAACATCAATTGATCTATTGTAAATGTTTTGGGGGTACAGATGAACAAACATTAGTAAATCTTTAAAGCCCCTTAAACGAAAAAAATGTTGAACATCAGCACAAGCTCACTTGACATTTTATGTCAGGTGAGCTGAAAGGTGATAACACAACATTTTCTAACAAATTCAATGTGGGACACACAGATAATTGTCCAAGTATCATCAAGTAGGGACACACAGGATAGAGTCCTACTAAATGAGGACATGTTTATAGGAAATGTGGAGAAATCTTGATTCTATATTTATATCTGCTGATAATAGTATTTTGATTGCGTCTAAATTAGAGCAGCTCCTGAAATAAAAGAAATGTAGAACATAAGCCGAGCTCATATGACCTTTTATGCCAGGTGAGCTGAAAGGTGATAACACAACATTGTCCAACAAATTCAATATGGGACACACATATGATTGTCCAAGTACCATCAAGTGGGGACACACATGATAGAGTCCTACTAAATGAGGACATGTTTAGTGGAAATTTGAAGAAATCTTGAATCTTTATTTTTATTTTCTTATAATAGTTGTTTGGTAATTCTGAATCGGAGAGGTAATGGATTACCACAGACACCAAATTGAGTCACAAACTCACATGACATATAATGTCAGATAAGCTGTTAAGGGGAAATTTTGAGAAATCATGATTCTTCATTTATATTTATTGCCAATATGTTTTTTCTGGTTATTTGAGGAAAGAAAAGTTAAGGTATCATGCTGCTGTCTTCTCCACCAATGACAGGAGAATATTTGACACTTTTGTGAATCATCAGACCATCACTACCAAAAAGATTAGTGATTGACAGTATAATGTGATATATTAAAAATGTATTTGGACGGACAGATGAATAGACATAACTTATCTTTAAAGCTCCTGAAATAAAAGAAATGTTGAACCTCAGCCAAGCTCATATGACCCTTTATGCCAGGTGAGCTGAAAGGTGATAACACAGCATTGTCTTACAAATTCAATATGGGACACACATATGATTGTCCAAGTACCATCAAGTGGGGACACACATGATAGAGTCCTGCTGAATGAGGACATGTTAAGTGGAAATGTGGATATATCTTGAATCTTCATTTTTTTTTTTCTGATAATAGTTTTTTGGTAATTCTGAATCGGAGAAGTAATGAATTATCACAGACACCAAGTTGTGTCACAAGCTTACATGACTGTTAATGCCAAGTGAGCTGTTTAGTGGAAATTTATATGTGTTGCCAATATGTTTTTTTCTGGTTATTTGAGATCAGAAAATGAATGGAGAATTTGAAAGTTTTGTCAATCATCAGACCTTCACTACCAACAAGATCTGTGATTGACAACATCAATTGATATACTAGTATTGAAAATGTATTGGGGGTACAGATAAACAGACATTAGTAAATCTTTAAACGAAAAAAATGTTTAACATCAGCACAAGCTCACTTGACATTTTATGTCAGGTGAGCTGAAAGGTGATAACACAACATTTTCTAACAATTTCAATGTGGGACACACAGATAATTGTCCAAGTATCATCAAGTGGGGACACACATGATAGAGTCCTACTAAATGAGGACATGTTTATAGGAAATGTGGAGAAATCTTGATTCTATATTTATATCTGCTGATAATAGTATTTTGAGTGTGTCTAAATCAGAGAAGCTCTTAAAATAATAAAAAAGTTGAACATCAGCCAAGCTCATATGACCTTTTATGTCAGGTGAGCTGAAAGGTGATAACAAAACATTTTCTAACAATTTCAATGTGGGACACACAGATAATTGTCCAAGTATCATCAAGTGGGGACACACATGATAGAGTCCTACTAAATGAGGACATGTTTATAGGAAATGTGGAGAAATCTTGATTCTATATTTATATCTGCTGATAATAGTATTTTGAGTGTGTCTAAATCAGAGAAGCTCCTAAAATAATAGAAATGTTGAACATCAGCCAAGCTCATATGACCTTTTATGTCAGGTGAGCTAAAAGGTGATAACAAAACATTTTCTAACAATTTCAATGTGGGACACACAGATAATTGTCCAAGTATCATCAAGTGGGGACACACATGATAGAGTCCTACTAAATGAGGACATGTTTATAGGAAATGTGGAGAAATCTTGATTCTATATTTATATCTGCTGATAATAGTATTTTGAGTGTGTCTAAATCAGAGAAGCTCCTAAAATAATAGAAATGTTGAACATCAGCCAAGCTCATATGACCTTTTATGCCAAGTGAGCTGAAAGGTTATAACACAACATTGTCTAACAAATTCAATATGGGACACACATATGATTGTCCAAGTACCATCAAGTGGGGACACACATGATAGAGTCCTACTAAATGAGGACATGTTTAGTGGAAATTTGAAGAAATCTTGAATCTTTATTTTTATTTTCTTATAATAGTTGTTTGGTAATTCTGAATCGGAGAGGTAATGGATTACCACAGACACCAAATTGAGTCACAAGCTCACATGACATATAATGTCAGATAAGCTGTTAAGGGGAAATTTTGAGAAATCATGATTCTTCATTTATATTTATTGCCAATATGTTTTTTCTGGTTATTTGAGGAAAGAAAAGTTAAGGTATCATGCTGCTATCTTCTCCACTAATGACAGGATAATTTGACACTTTTGTGAATCATCAGACCATCACTACCAAAAAGATTAGTGATTGACAGTATAATGTGATATATTAAAAATGTATTTGGACGGACAGATGAATAGACATAACTTATCTTTAAAGCTCCTGAAATAAAAGAAATGTTGAACATCAGCCAAGCTCATATGACCCTTTATGCCATGTGAGCTGAAAGGTGATAACACAACATTTTCTAATAAATTCAATATGGGACACACATATGATTGTCTAAGTACCATCAAGTGGGGACACACATATGATAGAGTCCTACTAAATGAGGACATATGTTTAGTGGAAATTTGGAGAAATCTTGAATCCTTATTTTTATTTTCTCATAATAGTTTTTTGGTAGTTCTGAATCGGAGAAGTAATGGATTACCACAGACACCAAGTTGAGTCACAAGCTTACATAACATTTAATGGCAGATGGGCTGTTTAGTGGAAAATTTGAGAATTCATGATTCTTCATTTATATTTGTCCTGGCCATAGTATATTTTGGAGAATTTTTTTTTACTGATTTTTACTAAAAAAAATATTCTCTGTGTGTGCCATTGCAAGAAATAGTTTTGCTCCTTATTTTGTCGTATTAAAAAAAATTCTCAACAAAATTTTCCTGTTTAAACTGTACTAGAAAAAGTTTGGCATGTGAACATGGGGAAAAGGACGAAGACTTATATTTTAACAGAAGTACAAATACCAGTCCTCCCTTTTGTGTAAACATATGAGAAAACATTTCAAAGTTATAGATTGAATTCAAATCCATCACACATATGGTACACATTGTAGTCCGAAAAAATAAAGGACTTCATTCCTATCAAACACCTTTTTTAGGGGGAGGGTTGGGATCCCGCTTACATGTTTAACCCCGCCACATTATTTATGTATGTGCCTGTCCACAGTTAGGAGCCTGTTATTCAGTGGTTGTCGTTTGTTTATGTGTTACATATTTGTTTTTCGTTCATTTTTTACATAAATGAAGCCATTAGTTTTCTCGTTTGAATTCATTTACATTGTCTTATATGGGCCTTTTATAGCTGACTATGCGGTATGGGCTTTGCTCATTGTTGAAGGCCGTACGGTGACCTATAGTTGTTAATGTTTGTGTCATTTTGGTCTTTTGTAGATAGTTGTCACATTGGCAATCATACCATATCTTCTTTTTTTATATTTTTAATTGTTTACCAGTATATTTCTTTTAGTTTTGGGTAAAATTGTAAAGGAAATAATACTTTCAAGACGTCCTTCCATAAATCTTTTTTTTCTGTTCTGACTTTGAAGAAAATTGACTACTTTTCGACCAATCGAAATGGTGCATGGACATATTTTGTTTCATATTATTAGAATTATTTTCAATATTATCGGTATTAAACTTGATTATCGACACATGAAAGTTTGTCAGCATTGTCAATCTTTTTAACGTTAAAGTACAAATCTACCAATAGTTCCGTCACTACTCAATTAAGTTTGTCGATAACGTAGCTAATTTTGACGGTAAAGAAACATCAATTCGATCACTTCTCTGTTACGGGCTGTATATATATAGAAAGAAATTCTGGAAATATCTTATTTTCATAACTTTAAGTAAAAAATCCATAGTTTTAACAAAAACAGCAGAATAGAATGAAACATAGTCATGATAGTTACTTGATCTGTTAAACGTCTCATAGTAGACTGATATATACAAATATCAGCTGAATATCTGAAGGCATTTGAAAAGAAGTCCGTATAACTGTTAATTTCAGGAAATTTTCAAATTCCAAAGCCAATATAATTTTATCATAATTAGCACAGCAGAGCAGAGCAGAGCAGAGCAAAAAGTAAAATCTGTCTGTTGCTAATCATTAACCTTTTGCTGTTCAATGGACCCTTATGGTCAAGATGGTAATGCAACCAGAGTATAATCTAAATAACCAAAACACGAATTTCACAATATACAATGTAAAAAATTTCAAAATATATATACAATGTACCTGCAAGGTTTGGTTGTTTAAGACTTTGAAAAAAAGGAGATAGAAAGCAATCAAGCCCACCCATGGCAAGTTGACATTTTGATATAGGAACAACAGAGTCAGCGCAGGGCCACTAAGCTCAACTGCCCACTTTGCACCAGCCTATATAAATTAATGCCTAGGGTGGGAATCGAACCCACATACACCAACTCTGTTGTCCTATACATTTACATGACCACAAAATGGCTTCAAGAGCAAAACAATAAACCAACAAATATTTTGTTTAAAATATAAAATTTATGTTTTGAGCTTAACGGCATGTACATTTTTTGTATATCAGTCAGGGTACCTTCTTGTACAAGCATACCTGCCAACTTTTCAAAATGCCCATGGGGGTTTTGCGTGCAAGATGGCTGCCATACTCCTAAAAAACCTTCAAGGGAGTCTTCAAATACAGTGTAATGTTGTTTTTTGGCTTCTTCATACTGTTATCAGCCTCAATTCATTGTAAAATTAATTGTTTTGTTTAAATTGTGGACATAATTGCTCTTTAAAAATTTCAATTTTGGAGCCTCCATGGGGGAAATCCCCCGCAAATAGTGACAGTTGGCAGGTATGTACAAGTATTTTTTATTTACTTGAAGAAGTAAGTATTATATACTTATATAAGTAAATTTGTGGGGTACACATATGTATATACAAGTGTATTCTATTGACTTGTATAGGTAAACAAAAATAGGCTTAGTTATGTTCCTTAGTTTTCAATGTTTTTTTACTTACAAATGTATACAAGTAAAAATGTCATCCTATCTTTTCTTGAACTCTTAGAACTTCTTTGTGCCTTAACAGACTTTTTTAATTGTCTGTCCTTTGCAAATGTTTAAAAATATATAAAAAAGAAGATGTGGTATGATTGCCAATGAGACAACTATACACAAAAGACAAAAATGACACAGACATTGACAACTATAGGTCACCATACAGCCTTCAACTATGAGCAAAGCCCATACCGCATAGTCAGCTGTAAAAGGCCCCGATAAGACAATGTAAAACAATTCAAACAAGAAAACTAACAGCCTTATCTATGTAATCAAAGCGCGAAAGCGCTGTAAAGGCAGTTAATTACAGGTTGTGTGTATTTCTAGTCCAGTTATATCATTATCTTCCATAGAACAGAGGTGGTTTGTAGAATTTAAGATTTAGAGTTCTTTTGTACCTAGTTCACCTATATCTAGTCTACTGTTTACAGTATATTTTCTGTGCCTCCCATGAAATGCATTTTAGTCATGGCCTTGTCAGTTTGCTTTAAATTTATGAGTTTGACTGTCCCTTTGGTGTCTTTCGTCCCTCTTCTTTAGACATAAAAGAACTTTTCCTTTTCAATATAAATAGACTATTTTTAATTATTGATTGTATACACATATTTTATGACTCCCATAAAAAATAGTTCACAAAGATTGACTAGTCTCTGTACTGTGTGTATAGCAAGGACATCAAGTAACATAATGGTAAATGTACATAGTAACATGTCAACTTTTTTGATGACCATACCTGTCAACTGTCAGTATTTGCAGAGTATTTCCCCCATCGAGCTCAAGGCTCCCAAATGGAAATTTTGTGAGAGCAATTTTGTCGACTATTTTAAGGAAAACAATTAATTCAACAATGGCTATGAGCTTGTTAATGCACGAAGAAGCCAAAAACCACATTGAAATATATTTGAAGGGAATCCATGACAAATCGCCCCACTTTTTCACTTACTCGCCTCACTTTAAAAACAAGAGTGCACACACTGAAATGTCTCGCCTTCTTTACTAATCATTGATATTCTGTTGATAGTCCTAATAATAAAGCGTTATTACAACTGTCACATAATCTTAACATAAACCAAGAAAACTAAACATTGACCTTTGAACCATGAAAATGAGGTCAAGGTCAGATAAACCATGCCAGGTAGGCATGTACAGCTTACAATTCTTCCATACAACAAATAATATTGACTAATTGCTTATAGTTTAAGAAAAACAGACCAAAACACAAAAGCTTAACACTGAGCAATGAACCGTAAAAAATGAGATCAAGGTCAAATAAAACCTGTGCGACTGACATGTAAATCATGAAATATTTCCATACACCAAATATAGTTGACCTATTGCATAAAGTATTAGAAAAAAAGGCCAAAACTCAAGAACTTAACTTAAACCACTGAACCATGAAAATGAGGTCAAGGTCATATGACACCTACCAGGTAGACCTGTACACCTTACAACCATGCCATACACAAAATATAGGAGACCTATTGCAAACAGTATAAGAAAAACAGACCAAAACACAAAACTTAACTATAACCACTAAACCATGAAAATGAGGTCAAGGTCAGATGACACCTGCCAGTTGGACATGTACACCTTACAGTGCTTCCATACACCGAATATACTAGACCTATTGCTTATAGTATCTCAGATATGGACTTGACCATCAAAACTTAACCTTGTTCGCTGATCCATGAAATGAGGTCGAGGTCAAGTGAAAACTGTCTGACAGACAAGAGGACCTAGCAAGGTACGCACATACCAAATATAGTTATCCAATTACTTACATGTATAATAAGAGAGAATTTAACATTACAAAAAATTTTAACTTTTTTTTCAAGTAGTCACTGAACCATGAAAATGAGGTCAAGGACATTGGACATGTGACTGACGGAATCTTCGTAACATGAGGCAACCATATACAAAGTATGAAGCATCCAGGTCTCCCACCTTCTAAAATATAAAGCTTTTAAGAACTGAGCTAACATCGCCGCAGCCGTATCACTATCCCTGTCGAGCTTTCTGCGACAAAAGTCGCAGACTCGACAAAAAAACTGCCCCAACCTGGATTACCAAATCACCCCACTTGTGAACTGTGTTAAATCCCTTTAATATTACTCCTGCCAACTAGTCCCATCTAATGGAAATGGGTGAAATCTAGATAAATATATTATTAACCAGGATGAATTAAGTAATGCCAACTCGACCCACTTATGGAAAAAGATGTTATTCCATTGAATATAAGTTAAATTCCTTATATTGCATTTTGATACATTTAACTGGTTACTTTTCAATTGTTATGCAAATAACTAAGCTTCAAAACTTAGTTATTCTTCAACAATCAGTTTTTTTTAGAATTATAATCTCAGTATATATCAATAATAGTAATTAAATTAATTTTCGTTTTTTTTGTATTCTGTGTAGATTAGTTTTCATTAAAGTGGTGCGAGTTTTTATGTTTAATTGTATATATATTAATCTAAATATTACTGTTTTTTTATAAGTAGGGCGAGTTGGCAGGAGTAATATTAAACATGATTTAACCAATTTCACATGTGGGGCGATTTGATAAATCAGTTTGTGGCGGTTTTTTAAAAAGTGGGGCGATTAGCCAGTGGGGCAACTTGTCCTGCTTCCATTTGAAGGCCCCCTTGAAGGTTTTGTATGACTATATGGACCATCTTTCACGTAAAACCCCCATGTGCATTTTGAAAAGTTGGCAGATATGTTTCTAACTCCAGGCAAAATGACTACCGGTATGAATGAAAAAGAAAATTTCAATTAAGGCTATGTGGCCATAACAGCTGTCTCATTAGCATTTTAACCACTTCCCATATTTGCAATTAAAACAATAGAAGAAAATTATTTAACGCAAAAACAAAACTTGCTTGTAAATATGAAATTCTCTTTACGGTATGAGTTTTTCTCATTGTTTGAGATTGTACAGTAGTACCTGTAACTGCTTATACCTATTTCTTATTCACTTTTGCTTGATAAACTCACTAAATATCAAATACATTGTACCACATCTCCTTATTTTTATAAGCATTCCAATAACATGAACAATTGTAATTCAATTCTATATACCAAAGCAAAATGAACTGCACCACTTTCATTCACTAGTATGCATCTTTTGGCAAAATACAAGTTCTTAAATGACACAATATATATTTATTGATAAAAAAATAAAATTTAGTATACAACTCTTTAACAAGTATAAAAAAAGCACAGCTGTGTCATAACTTGTGAAATCTTTGCTGAAAACATAGACATTGGTTTTTGAGTAATTCCATATGTGAAGCTCAACATTAGCTCGTCAGCTGGTGGTGGACAGTTAAATATATAGTTCCTTTCTGTAGGCTAGGATGAATGACTTTTCAGGAAAACCAATTTCACAAATCAAAACTTTCCTCTAGATTTCTCCTACAATATTCATCCAGTTTAGTTCTTTTGTTTTAATTGGACACCGTCCTGATTTTTAATTTTGCAAACCATTCAGTCTCTTGCTTGCAAATGGTGCATGAAAATAGGATGGGTATGGCAGTAGACAAGTCTCTTTAAAGTGGGTTTGTGCCCTGAAAAAAAAGTTTTATAACCAGGGGTGTGGAAATGCTATGCCCGACTCGTACATTTGAACAACCGGACAAGTAATTATTTTTGTCTTGGTTGCCCGTGGACAAGTAAAAAAATACACAAGACAAAGTTGAAATCGAACAAAAACATAAAATTAATTTCAAAACGTATAGAGATGTTTAATTTATGTAAGAGAAACAAATGTTCAGCAAAAAACATCAATGTTCATGACGATAAATATTACATAATACCGGAAATAGATCGATTACCAAAATAAATAAAATAAGTATGCGAACCCGAGTCGCGTAACATTGCATTGGCTTTGTCCATTGACCCGGGATCGTCGATTAGGTTTTATCCGTCATTTGCCGGAAGTGTCATTTTGGAGGGAAATCATGTACACACACACGAATTACAGTTAACCCGTACCACCGTAAACTCGTACCAACGTTAACTCGTACCACAAAAAAACAACTCGTACCAATGTAAACTCGTACCACTGCTAACTCGTACCAACTTATTTAAATGTATTTGATTGGTGTTTAAATTATGAACTGTTATTTATCTCTATACCTATATAAAATGTTCTTTTTATATATAGTCACGATACATTTGAAAATAAATAATCAATTGTTTGCTGTGTCAGTATGACTTGTGAGCTATTATTATAAAACCATGGTGCTTATTTTCTTGTTCATATATAGGCTTATATTAGTCTTATAAGAATAAGAATGATGGTTAAAATGATATATTATATGTTTGTAATGATTGTCATGTTTGTCCTGGTAACAATCCAATATTTGGATTTTACACCAATAAAATGATTTGATTTGATTTGATTTGATCTATGGTTTTAATGGTATTGTGAATAGCCAGTATACTTAATGGTAGTGATAGCAGAACCTTCTTTAATTTATCTCTACTTATGAGTTATGAGATTGACTGTCCATCTGTATTGTGAATAATGGAATTGTGAATGGTCAATGGTAGTACTGGCAGAATAACAAAGGATATATATTTTAATTTTTATTTGTTCACATCTATAACATCTTATGATCTCTTATTACATTTAAGATTTCACATGGTATTACATTAATACAATAATGTTTTCAAAGATAACTGGCACTATTGTTACATAATAACTGGCACTATTGTTACATAATAACTGGTACTATTGTTACATATAGAAAAATAAACATTCAAGAAGCACTAATGGTCGCACTAATAGTTCATGTTCAATTATCAATTTACTGGTCGGTGTTTTCTGGTGTTGGTACAGGGCCATTCAAACGCATGGTCTGTTTCAGACGTCTTTTTTTTTCAAGTTTTCATCACAATCCAGTATAAACCTTCAGTAATTCAACTTCTTTTATAAGTTTAGAAAGAAAAAACACCACAAAACATTCATATTTTTTAATTTATTTTAAATGGTACGACTTCCCAGTGGTACGACTTTCCGTTGGTACGAGTTTACTTTTTTGGTACGAGTTAACATGGTACGAGTTTCCGTTGGTACGAGTTAACTTGCTTCCACACACACACGTAGATTGGCTGGTACCCGATCGTAATGTTACACATCACATATATCAAATAGCTAATACCCGGAACGTAGTACCGGGAACCAGGATAAAACGTGGACAACATACATAACTAGAACCGAAATTGAAAACGCTTTACGGTTTCTCGTTCATAAACCGAATTCCGCTTTGAATTATAGAAGATGCAATATTAATCATGTTCAGTCGACTTTTCATTGTTATATCAACGTCTGAACTAATTAAAGAAACTTTAGATGTTAGATAACACTCGAAATTGACCCGACCTCTTTCCTCACGGAATACACATAATGAAAGTTTGTAGTCAGGTTGACTGCTTATAATGCAAAATACACACTAATAACAAGTTCTAAAAAACGAACAATACACACTGATCGTTTCTTTAGTCCCCAATGTAAATGAAAGAAACAAAAACCATATTATACCATAAAAAGAAGAGGAGAAATTCGAACATTTCCGGATCTATTTCTGGCCAAAAGCCCCCCTGCAAAGATTGCGTATGAAAAGATGAACCTCATGACTTAAAAGTCAGGCCTTAAAGCACTGCCTTTAAAAAATGAATGAAAAACAAATATGCAACACATAAACAAAAGACAACCACTGAATTACAGGCTCCTGACTTGGGACAGGCACATACATAAATAATGTGGCGGGGTTAAACATGTTTGCAGGATCCCAACCCTCCACCTAAAATGCCCTAACCTAATGATGTCCATTTTCAATGAACTAGTACACACTTTTATTTACATGATTTAGGGGCCAGCTGAGGACCACCTCTGGGCGCCAAATTTTCTCACAGCATTTAAGACCCTTTGGTGGCCTTCTGCTGTTGACTGAGCACTCTTTGGTCGGGTTGTTGTCTCTTTGATCTATTCCCCATTTCCATTCGCAATTTTATTGAAATAAGGCGAATTATGTAGGTCAAGGATCTATAATGTTCTAGTAACCAGTCTTCATGCCTAACCACAAGTCCTTCGGCATAGGATTATAACAAATAATTCTTTGAAAAGAAAGGATAAAAATCATTAGAGAAACAATTCCACCACTATAGCTTTTAAGTGTATTACAATATTTCTCCACTCTCAACTGTTAAACTTGAATTATTTAAAAAGCTAGGCAAGCATCGTGCTTAAAATATTAAAATTTAACTGTCTCGAGTGGAGAAATATCATAACACACCTGTTGCAGTTGTGGAATCTATATTTCTACTATTCACATTTAAATCTTTTGACAATTCAATTCTCGTTCGCAATATTCACTTATACTCATGATCATAAATATTTAATGCATGGGTACCTACATGTATAGCTACTAATTCTCATTAATCTCTAATGGGTACTTACTAATTCTCATTAAACCTTAATCATTAAATGGGTACCTACAAGTTCTCAATAGATGAAAGGTACATATGCTTAACGAATCATAGGTAAGACTTATTTTAGGGATCCTTTATTTAGACATATTTATAAAATAGTCGTGGAACTTCGTAAAATTATCCTACATGCAACGACACTTATTAAATGTTTAGGATATCGGGACGTACGATAAGTAAACTTATGCATGTTATGATACCACCAGGTCGCAGGAGATAACACTACACAATATCCTAATTCTAGAGTAGTCAGACGGAAAAAAATGCCTCTAAAAGACCAAAAACCGGCCCTCCCCACTCTTCAATATTACAATGTTGCACTATTTAACCTAAGAAAATGTCAAAGCAAATGCATTGTCTTCCTCCCTTACAGCAAAGTAAGACAAATTAAAACACAGATACTTCCTTGATTCAAAATTTGCAACGCTCAAAAAAATAAAATGAAAATGAAGGAAAAAAGATGATCTTTATACTACATTTGTACTATGTCATATACTGGTGCTCGTTTAATAACTTTAAATTCATAGGCGCCTCTCCCCTGGTAATATTCGTTGCCCCCCTTAATGTGTATATATGATACACCAGAGCAATGGAACGGTTATTTTAGCGTAGTATAATTGCGTTTTGTCTATAGTCCTGAACATTCATGAAATATTAGCCACTGGACGATAAGTGACAACTTCGCGTCTATCTTCCAAACATGTGTACTGTTAAATCGTCATTATAAGATCCACCATATATACGGTGCAAAATTTTAGATTTATTTTCCTGTTGTATAAAATCTGTTTTTTCTAGATTTATTCAACATTACTTTTTAAAAACATTGTAGCATCATTTTTTAGTAAATCTTGATATTCCACTTTGACAATTTGCTGAAAGTGTACTATAAAAAATAAAAATAAATTTGAAGCTTGTCGTCACTTGTCGTTAAATTAAGACTTTAACTTCTTCAATAATGTCGCCTTTGAAATGTGAATCGTGAAAGTCATGCTTAAAAATTCCCACGGAAATGTGTACTCGTTGTTTACGTATAAATTAACGTATTGGACGTAAGTGTATTTGACACTATTTTTCTCTGTTTGATTATATTAAAATCGTGTATTATTTACAATATTATTATTGAAAAATAAACTTGATTTAGAAAAGAATGATTTTTTACTGGATAAACAAAGACTCTTTTAACTGTTATTGTGGAAATGAAATACATGCTTCCTTTACGTTCATTCGTACCTTTCGTCAATTTGTAAAAAAGCTCTATTAAACCCTTATCATTAAATGGATAAGTACTATATATAGTTAGTTTTCATTAATCATGTTAATCCAAAATGGTTACCACCTAATTCTCATTAATCCCTATTCATGCTAATCATGCTAATGGGTACCTACTATCCTAAATATAAACTCTCATTTCCATATTGATAAAATTTAAGTAAGTTTTTCTACATGTATATGAATGGGATTTTGAATAAATAAGCATATATTCACCTGCGGAAAAAGTACATTCACCTTGGAAAACGTCAGGAGCTTTTATGTGCATAATTTTGTTAAAAAAAAAATTCTATGTACAATCGGTTTTCAAATGGTTTTGGTAAATACTTGCCAATACATACATTTCTCCCAGAAAATGAAATAAAACAATTACTGTCTTTTTTTCCTGTAAATATGTAGTTTAATTGACTTTTGAAAAACTGATAACCATAATAAAAAGCAATTTTACATTACATACAATGTACCTGTCAAGCCAGTTTCACATCATTTCCCTTTAAGCAGTTACCAACTTAACTTTTTTTCATTTCTTGTCGATTTTTATCAAACATGTCAACAGAAACCAAATTTCTTAGCATGCTTCGTTTCAGATTATCAGTTCCTCCGCAGATGGGTCGGTCAATTTAATTTAAGTTTCATCGTTATAAGTAATATTTTATTCCGTAAGTGAGAATGTCAGTACCGGTAAATATCATCTACATCATATACTGTATAGACCACCACACCCAGTGCATTGCCTTTGATTTTATAAACGGAACTACAGGGTGCTTAGTGGGCAAACAAGCCAATATTCTGAGAACTTTTGACTATTTTTTTTAATTTATATCCAGGGACTCCTATACATTTTTAGATGAAAATTTAATGTTGGAGCAACTTTCACCCACCTTTCACCATGAAAAAACTTTTACGCTGTTGCATGATCGAAAATATTTCATTCCTTCATTTCCATGTAAGGAATGCTGAACAGACTGATATACATTGCTTATTATACATGTTATATATATATGTATTTCATTATAGAATAACTACTATTTTCCTTAACTATCATTTTTAGCTCACCTGGCCTAAAAGGCCAAGGGAGCTTTTCTCATCATTTGGCGTCCGTCGTCTGTCGTCCGATGTCCGGCGTTAACTTTTACAAAAATCTTCTCCTCTGAAACTACTGGGCCAAATTAAACCAAACTTAGCCACAATCATCATTAAAGTATCTAGTTTAAAAAAATGTGTTTTATGACCCGGCCAACCAACCAAGATGGCCGCCATGGCTAAAAATAGAACATAGGGGTAAAATGCAGTTTTGGCTTATAACTCAAAAACCAAAGCATTTAGAGCAAATCAGACGGGGTAAAATTGTTTATCAGGTCAAGATCTATCTGCCCTGAAATTTTTAGATGAATCAGACAACCCATTGTTGGGTTGCTGCCCCTAAATTAGTAATTTTAAGGAAATTTTACTGTTTTTGGTTATTATCTTGAATATTATTATACATGTAGATAGAGATAAACTGTAAACAGCAAAAATGTTCAGCAAAGTAAGATTTACAAATAAGTCAACAGGACCAAAATGGTCAGTTGACCCCTTTAGGAGTTATTGCCCTTTATAGTCAATTTTGAACCATTTTTCATAAATCTTAGTTAACTTTTACAAAAATCTTCTCCTCTGAAACTAATGGGCCAAATTTTACCAAACATTGCCAGAATCATTATTAGGCTATCTACATGTAGTTTAAAAATTGTGTTTTGTGACCAGGCAAACCAACCAAGATGTCGGCTATGGCTAAAAATCGAACATAGGGGTAAAAATGCAGTTTTTGGCGTATAACTCAAAAACCAAAGCATTTACAGCAAATCTGACAAAGGGTAAAATTGTTTATCTGGTCACGATCTATCTGCCCTGATCATGATTTTTCAGATGAATTGGACAACTCGTTGTTAGGTAACTGCCCCTAAATTGAAACATCATTCGAACATGGTTTAAATGACTTACATAGCTAATTTCATAGTAATATACTATGCAACATTCATCTTTCAATTTTGAATGAAAAACTGAAGCCAGATGTATCAATTGCATTGCAAACTACAAAATGAACTTCGAATTGTATAATTTATGATACTATTTTTTTTTAGTTTTCAAGTTGCAGTTAATATTCATGTTTTGTGAGTGATGATGTATTTATTTTTAAACTTGAAGAGTGATCAAATATTACATGCATCAGTAATTGCTGTACTAATATGCTTTAGTTTAACGTCTTATTTTGTACTCGTTTAAAAAAGGGAGATGCTGATTGTGCAAGCAATCATGTGTTCCACTTGTAACACTTTTTTCTCTGTTAAAATACTGGATCCAACCTTTATCTATTTATTTAAAATTTTCGTTAGCATTTGCAGACGTTACCTAATAATCATGATAATGCAATCAAGTGTTAAAGTGATTAGTAATTTTAGCCGGATATCCCTTAGGGCATGAAATTTGTAATCAGGAGGACCCTTTGGATTGTAATACAAAAAGCTTAAGGGTAAATTGATTATGGTTGCTAACCGCGAAAATGGGGGTCGCTAAAGAAACAAAAACATTTTTTTATAAATGTACAACAGCAGTTTTTTTTACATTGTTTGAGAATGGCGGATGATAATTTAATGATGGCGGTGATCATTGGACATGTTGGACGGTGGTAGATGATATCTTAACAATGGTGGTGCGCCATCTTAAAACAGGTCATGGAGATCCCCTATATTTATACAGATATAAGATGTGGTTTGAGTGCCAATGAGACAACTCTCTAAGTCACAATTTGTTAAAGAAAAACCATGGTAGGTCAAAGTCTTCAACGTGGGTCTCATTGGGGTCGAAGCGTGACACGGCATTGCTGATTTTTTGTAAGTGTGACACGTAAAAGCCGAATTATTATGCCGTTTAAACAGGAAATGGAGTCTAGCAGGACCCGGGGAAATGACAAAAAATGAGAATTGTTTTAAGTACATGGTGTAAGCAGGAAAGGGGAATCTGTCAAAACAGTAAGTGGGATCAAGGGTTAGAACTGGTTCCCCCAATGAGACCCAAAAGGACTACTGAAAAAAATAAGTTTTCCTTACCACTGTTATTTTCATGCAGACAGGTCGCCATTACATGTATGGTTCAGTCAAGTGATATGTATAAGATGGTGCAAATGCGGACTGAGTGTGGCCTGTCTACGGTTTGCTTGTTTCAAACATCGAAGCCGTTACACAAACTATATGTATGTCCGGTTGAAATAGTTAAACTGAGGACAATTATTTAAATTATTGTTTTTGTTAGAAATTTGTCACTGATAGAAGAGGACCCCAAACAAATCTATTAACCGTACAGCACTTAGCAAAGCAATGGTACCATAATTTCACAGAGTATTTGAAAATTGATTAATATCACAAGGACACTTATTTGTCCCGAAAACATGATTTTAACATGAGGGCTTAGAAATTATTTGCAAATGGCTAATGAGCTGGTACGCTAATTAATACCCTGGCATCAATTGCACATTGTATATATATATATATATAGAGAAAGTATATATATATATATATATATAAGTGCCTATAAATAGCAGCACATGACATACAAATCTAAGGGAGTGTGGATTAATCAGTACAGAGATTAATTCAATTACACAAATAAAATTATAGATTGCCTAACAATGTAATTTTAACACACTATTTAATATGTAAATATAAGAATGTTTAAAATATTTACAAAATGATGAAAATAAACGCAATATTTCACTAGACCAACTAGCTTTATCAAGCGTGCATCTATCCAGGTGAAATCAGATGTAGATGATAAGAAACTTTTGCAGCTCAATGTATATGTTGAACTTAGCTGCCTTGAAAATAAGAAAAAAATTTAAG
This sequence comes from Mytilus trossulus, assembly GCF_036588685.1. Classification (NCBI taxonomy): domain Eukaryota; kingdom Metazoa; phylum Mollusca; class Bivalvia; order Mytilida; family Mytilidae; genus Mytilus; species Mytilus trossulus. The sequence goes on along the minus strand of NC_086383.1, from coordinate 31,905,229 downwards.
AAAATTTTGCAGCTCAATGTCTATGTTGAATTTGGATTGAGCTGCCTTAAAAATAAAAAAATAAATAAATTTTTGCAGCTCCATGTATATGTTGCTCTTGGATTTAGCTGCCTTAAAAATATATAATTGGAAGTTGAAATTAGCAACCTCCATTGGCCGATATTACGGGATAAAAAGGACGATGCTTTGTTTTTAAATTATTCTTTATCTTTCCTGTATCTTTGTATCTTTTTAAAGATACAGGAAAGATAAAGAATAATTTAAAAACAAAGCATCGTCTTTTTAAAGATACAGGAAAGATAAAGAATAATTTAAAAACAAAGCATCGTCCTTTTTATCCCGTAATATCGGCCAATGGACGTTGCTAATTTCAACTTCCAATTATATATTTTTAAGGCAGCTAAATCCAAGAGCAACATATACATGGAGCTGCAAAAATTTATTTATTTTTTTATTTTTAAGGCAGCTCAATCCAAATTCAACATAGACATTGAGCTGCAAAATTTTCTTATATTTTTTTCTTATTTTCAAGGCAGCTAAGTTCAACATATACATTGAGCTGCAAAAGTTTCTTATCATCTACATCCGATTTCACCTGGATAGATGCACGCTTGATAAAGCTAGTTGGTCTAGCGAAATATTGCGTTTATTTTCATCATTTTGTAAATATTTTAAACATTCTTATATTTACATATTAAATAGTGTGTTAAAATTACATTGTTAGGCAATCTATATATATATATATATATATAAACGCCTAAAAAGTGTACATAACAACACCAATAACACAAAAAGGAACTATAAATGTAATTATTTATAAATATTTCGGATAACAGATATCCTTCGTCAGTCAGATTCTGATGTTAAATGAATCATCTTTAAGTCTTCTTAGATTAAACTTTTACTAAATCTTGAAATTTATACAATAAAAAAGGCAAACCGAACATCAGTTAAGACGCTTGCATCATTGCAAAACTATATTTTTATTTTATTGTGTACATGTATCGTTACTTGTAACGATCCAGCGCCCTCGTGGGAAAAATCGTTGACTACTATTCAGACGTTTTATATATATATATATATATATACATAATATATTTTCCGCAAAACCAACATTTACCATGTTATATAATATATTAAAGATTAGAATTATTACGTTAAATGGAAACTGACGGTATGAATCTGTTCCTGGACCCATTCTCCATACGAGGCATTTTACATAACCTGTAAATCTTTGAAAAGAAAAGACATCATAGATGGATAATCAGGGGTAGATTAAGGCGGGGTCTGGCGGGCGAGGGCTCTAAAATTCGCAAACCATTGGTTGTCTTCAGCCATGTCAGCTCAATAAAGTATCTGAGCAGACGACGAAAAATTAATGTTGTCGCATTACATCTGTCATTTGTCTGTTAACATTCAAAGAATTATATAAAACAGTAAGTTTAACAGAATCAACATGATTACTAACAAAGTTTGTTTCCAGTTATTGGAGAAAAAAATATTGTTTGTTTCACCCTCAGCTGCCACTATACATGCTATATGTAATGCTAAAATTGAAAGAAAAAAATTGTGTTCAACTTGTGGCCAAAAAATAGCCAAAGGCGAAAAAAAAAGTTTGTCCAGAAAAAAATCCATACCCCCCCCTCCCCCAGGAAATCTAATGGGTGCTTCCTTAATGAAAGATAGAAATACTGGTTCAAACAAAAGGTTAGTTTATTATTTTGTATCATTATTATTATATACAAATATACGTTGACAGGTCAAAAAGGCCCAAACCCGTATTTCCATATTACAAAGGATCCCATTAAAATAAAAATATCTTTGAAAGCATCTCATTCTAATTTAAGTGGTTAGGTCCCCTAATCTAAAACCATTGATCCGCCCATGATAATACATGTAATAGTGCAACACAAATAAACTTTACCTCGCTGCTAGTTAATGGGTCGCCATTTTGGTCTTGGTCACATGATATGAATAAAATGGTGCAAACGGGGACCGAGTGTATCACGTCCGCGCTTTGCAAGTTACCAACATGTAAGCCGTCACACAAACTATGTCCGGTTGAAATAGTTGAATTGAGGACAAATGTTTTTAAAATTGTTTTTGAAAGAAAATTTGTTTCTGATAGAAAAGGACGCCAAAAAATTCGATTAACAGCACTTTGACAATTGGGGACGTCCCCGTTTGATATGTGTCCCCAATTGAAGGGTTTCCTACACGTGTGACACGACTGACAAACGCACACACACACACACACACACACACACACACTCACACATACACATACTATATAGCTATCACGTAATGAATTTGAAGGTTGAAAAACATTAAATAATAAGGAATACAAACATACAGTTGTATCTTAATTATTTTAACAAGTTTATAAGTGGTTACTATAATAAAGTGCAATAATGTATAGATGTACATGTATAACGCAGATGCCCTATTGTTGTGAAAGGAAGAGAAGCGACACATAAATAAGGTCTTCTCGTTTAAAAGTATAGATACTAGAAAAAAAATGTGAGCACTTAAACCGCTTCTAAAAAGATGTATTAGATTCTAATTATTACATACACGGCTGCAATCATGAAGTTTCGGGTTAAATTAAGCTTTAGCTTATTTTTCACTCAGACTGTATATTACGTTTTCACGGGGAATATGTGTCCAGTTATGTACATGTATGTTGCATGTTTTACGGGAATTTAATATGATTTGATAGCGACATTTCAAAACAGAATAGTATGACACAAAGAAAGGTAAAACTAAAAACTTACTCGCAACAATTTTGGCTTCCCCAATAACCTGAAAATATTTTATTTTTTATTTTCGTGTAATATTCAAGTTGTAAGTATGAGGATTTGGATTGGTTGTCCTTTATTTCTATATTCTTTCATTTGTGTGCCTTTTGTTTTATATTCTTTCTATTTTTTTACCATTCTTTTTATTTGTATATTGGAGCACCTGAGCACCTTAAAATTATTTACTCTTATTTTTTTTTGGTCCATTTAATTTGTATTTTCAACATTATTTAGGTGCAGAACAAACATTAAATCATTTCCTTTCAAATATTTAATAGAGGCCAAGAAAATTCTGACTAAAGTGCTCGACCCAATGTTTCAGAGACCGATAGACGAACAGACGGACGGAAAAGAGATTTTACTCATATTTCCAGTTGGTGAGGCAGTACAAAATTAAATAAATATATTGTTAACTAAATGTTCACAATAAACACTACATAAAAACTGTGGAATAGCTTGAAAAGGGTGAACCATCCCATCTATCGTTTGTACAAAGTCAAGAAAAAGGGAATTGTTATCTTATAGTTCGTTTCATTGTGTGTTGCATTGTCGTTTGCTTTTTGTTGCACTTTATTGTTTCTTTGTCTCGGTTGTTTCGTCTTTTATTTGATGTGTTTACCTCAGTAATAGTTTGTTACCCGGGTTTGTTATTACTCAATCGATATATGACTTTCGAACAGCCGTATACTACTGGATTTTTTTATTTGTAGACATATGCTGTTTCATATTATCTTGTTTTCTTTTTATTTATTATTATTCATCTTTTTTTTTTTGGGGGGGGGGGGGGGGTGTTAGTAAGATTGATTGTTTGTTATTGTTGTTATTGTTTTGGGGTTGTTTGTTGTTTTTTTTTCGTTTTTTTTTAGGGGGGGGGGGGGGGGTAATTCTCGTTTGATTTTCGTTGTGTTGTCCCCGTATTATCTTGCAGTCTTTGGCCTATCTTGAATGTACCAACCGCTAGATGTCTTTAAGGTAAACTCAATCTGTGTCGTTTGTCTTATTGGCGTTTATCAAGTCAAATAGTCAAATCAAATATTTTATTGTCGTATAAACTTCAGTTTGTGCACAACATATATATTTACACAATAAACAAACATATATACATACATATTAAACATACATAATTGCACCTGTCCTAAGTCAGGAATCTGATGTACAGTAGTTGTCGTTTGTTTATGTAATATATACGTGTTTCTCGTTTCTCGTTTTGTTTATATAGATTAGACCGTTGGTTTTCCCGTTTGAATGGTTTTACACTAGTAATTTTGGGGCCCTTTATAGCTTGTTGTTCGGTGTGAGCCAAGGCTCCGTGTTGAAGGCCGTACTTTAACCTATAATGGTTTAGTTTTTAAATTGTTATTTGGATGGAGAGTTGTCTCATTGGCACTCACACCACATCTTCCTATATCTATATAATAAAAACAGCATCAAAATATTAAAAACAAGTTTATCAAGCACTATTGTTTTCTGCTATAAATAATGTAATGACTCTGTTCTTGGCTTCGTGGTTCTAAAATTAGAACAATACCTTTTTGGAAAAACACTGTCAAACAAACGTCTTATAATAAAAATTTCATAACAGTAGTATACTAACAGTGTTGCATCTCACCTTGAATTTAAATATTACGTATTTTTCGATTGTACGGCTAGCCAATGGTATGAGTGTTTCAGAGGTTGTTCCGGTTTTATTTTTTATTTCAATTGACATGAAAAACTGCATTAGTCGAGACATGACAACCTAGAAACAAAAAGCAGTCACAATTTTTATATCTACTGTTATTTTTTCTGTTATGAGAGTCATTTCATTAGACATTTAATGAATGGCTATTATTTATTTTGAATTTATTGAACCATAAAGCTAATTTTTGACTCTTCACATTGAATAATCCGCGAAGCGGATTATGTAAAATGTGAAGAGTCAAAAATTAGTTTTATGGTTCAATAAAATCAAAATAAATTATTGCCATTCATTATAAATAAATTTCTATCAAAAATAAGGCTCAAAGAACTTTTTATATTATTTATCTTGACAATAACAATGTACGCACATGCTGGCGTATGAATACACAACGTCAGAGTGGGCGTGTCGCCATTAAAATTGGCAACATTGAAAATAAAACTAATAATTTTAACCAATCAGAAGACAGTAAATACACAAAATTTATTTATTTATATATAAGACATGATATTTCACATATCAATTAAGCCCTCTAATTGGGTATGTGAGTACACCAATAACAAAATGAAGTATGAACATATTCACATTAGAACATTGTAAACAAATTATCAATATTAGGGAGCTACCATATAATTTTTAGGGGGGAGGGGGGTAGGATGAAAAATGTTGTCCTGCATTTTTTTTAGCTGTTATCTCTGTCCTGCCTTTTTATTTTTCACTCTGTTCGGTCCTGCCTTTTTCTTTAACTCAAAACACCTGTCCTGCCTATTTTTTTTAAATTTCATCCTAAATTCACCCCCCCCCCCCCCCCAATTAAAATCAAATGGTAGTTCCCTTAGTATAACTATATAATGAATTTTGATCTGTGACAGGAATACAAATTAAAGAAACGCGATTAAGCACATGAATCAAAAGGTTTTAATATTTTATAACATAAAAATAAAAATGTATTGATATAAATGGTAAATTATGTATATTTGACGTTGGTTGCCATTAGGATATGGGCCTCTGGCAGCCATGCTAAAATCGGTAACTACATGTTCATGTTATAATCATAGAATGAATGAAACCTCTAGGATGTAGATGATTTTGATTCATAGTGAATTTCATTTGGTAGTTAGGCCTCATTGTTTCTGATTTTTTTGTCACAGGCATGGATGGTGGATATTGTTACAAGGAAGATTATGTGTAACAATATGATGGCGAATGTAACCTCATCTTTGATGGAATGGGTCAATAAGTTTTTTTTTTCATTTTAAACATACTAGAACACACATGCGAAATCGCGGGCATTCAGAGCGAAGTTTAAAGTATGTAAAGTGTTATTGGAACAATTTTCAAGTTGTGAAATATTGAATGACTTGAGAATTCAGCAAAAGTATCATAAGTCATAGCTAAAGGTTATTGGGGACAGGAAAATGCTTTTTTTTTTTATCCCTCCTCCTTTATTTCCAATATTCCCATTTTTTGGTTTTCTATCAATTTCAATATGAACATACATTTTGGGATGTTATGAACATTCAAGTAAGGAGTCTGTAATTCAGTGGTTGTTGTTTATGTGTTACATATTTGTTTTTCGTTCATTTTTTTGTACATAAATAAGGCCGCTAGTTTTCTGGTTTGAATTGTTTTACATTGTCAGTACGGGGGCTTTTAAAGCTGAGTATGCGGTATGGGCTTTACTCGTTGTTGAAGGTCGTACGGTAACCTACAATTGTTAATATCTGTGTCATATTGGTCTGTTGTGGGGAGTTGTCTCAACAGGGCAATCATACCACATCTTCTTTTTTTATAATCAATGAATTTTGTAAAAGATTTATTGACTGAAGAATTTCAGAAAAGGTATTAAAAGTTCACATGAATATTTTAAGCGCTTATCTGTTTATTATGAACATTCATTACTATATAAATATAGTGTATTTACTTTCCATTCTAAGTTTTTCTTATCGATCCATAGTGATATCATTCATATAGTATACAGACCCTCTCTATTTAATAAACTCTGTGACTGCCGTGGATAGTAAACTTGAAAATGAAAGCAGATATAATTCTGAAAATACACTTTATTCTTTGTCAGGGACGTACATAGAATCTTTGTTCTTTGTATAGTATGTTCAAAGTATACAGAAAAACGCAAACCGGAAGTCTAATCCGACTTAAAATTTCGTCCAATGACGGGACAATATCCGGATGCCTTTTTTCTCGTTTTTCTCCAAAAATAACTCAATCTGAATAATCATATGAATGGATGACAAATGGCACTATGCACTGTACCTATAGGACACAGAGGCGTGCTGATCAATTAATTGTGGAAAGAAGAGAAGCGACACCCAAATGAGGTCTTCTCGTTTAATAGTATAGATTCTCGTTTAATAGTATAGATATAGGATGAGCGGATCATATAAACCGGAGGGAAAATATGATACAAGCCCAAACGATAAAATATAAACAAGTCTAAATTGAAAACTACGTTCAAACCTATGATTGCGTTGGATAAAAACCGCAATTTTTATACGTGTGCATGTAAAACAAATTTCGTTATGTAGAGTAGAAGGGTCTAAATACTGCACAAACAACATTTTCCAAAACACCAAAAAAGTGAAAAAGTATATTGAAACAAAACGTATTTGACTAACAACTGTATATATATATATATACATTGTACGCACTGTGATTGAATTAAATTATATTATATAATACGCACTGTGATTGAATTAAATTTCACTGCTGAAAGCAAGGTCAGCGTTTTCCCTGTGTTAGGTAACGTGTGCAAGGAGTACATAGTCTCATATACATTATATGATATGTTATCAAAAATCATCAAAATGATAGGCCATGGTAATCGATAAATTAAAGATATTTTGTGTTTGCACAGGCAGGTTTTTTTACCAACATCTTTCAGTTGAAAACAGAAAGATTAACATACTACTATAATTTATTTTCACTTTTCCTTACTTTTTTATCTGAAGGAAAATATTTGAAAAATAACGCTTTGATCTCAAAGAGTTACCAGTTTAAACTTATTTAAGATTGAATAGACAAATGGTGTATTTTTCAATCATTTACATTGTTAGTGTCACACTCCTAATTCGACTTTGTTGAGAAAAAAAATTAAAGGTTGGGCGTAATTAAAAAAAAAGGTTGAACAAGTTATTTAAGAAGAAAACACTCAATCATAAACAACAATAGTCTTGGCCTTATACAGTTTTGTTTACGTGTAACTTGAAAAGATGGCTAACTTTAGAGACAAAGTTGTCCTAGTAATGCGGGGTTCACACATTGCCGATTATTGCTCCCGTTTTAGATCAGACAGCAATACGATATGAAAAGTGAAAAAGTCGGATTGGTATCCTCAATTATCTGGAATGTCCTATCATTGTCTGAACGCATTCGTTTTAGTTCGTAACAGATTCCTACAGATCGGGAAGTGTCCGAATAGTTCGGCAAAGCATCCCGACAGTTAGGTGCGTCCCGTAACATTCGGGGCAACTCAGCCGATTTTGTCTAATCGGATTACAATCGTGGCTATGTCGTGACAGATTCTGCTGTATCGGATCGAATTCCGAACAATGTCTTGTGTATTCTGGACGGTGTCCTGTGGAACGGGAATGATCCGGAGTAATTTTTCATAGTTGTTTTTCTGCCGATTGAGTCCAGATTGCATCCAGATCTTGTCGATTGCGAACCGTTTTTTGCCGAAACCGTTCCGAAACAGTCCCGTTATTAATACGAAATTCGTCAACGATACCCACGTCAGAGTCCCGACAACTACAGATTACAATACGACTGAGACCAGACAAAGCCGTTTGCAATGCGATAGAGCGGACCGTGATAGGATTACGTTCCGACAGTACCTGATCATCCCGAATATGCCGACAGTTTTCGAACAAATAACTTCCGTCAGCGTCGGTTCACAGTCTGGTCACTGTCTGATCTCAGTCGGATTACATTCGGTAGAGTCGGGACGCAGTCGTGACAGACTCGGTCGAATTTTACCTGGCGAAAAATACAAATCGGATTAGAAGCGGATTCAGAACGGGATTATCGGGACTTATTCGCTTAGAAACGGTTGAATATCGGTGCTTCCTGGACACTATCTGATTGTTGTCGTGATCAAATTATTTTTTTTACAAATTTTAATTTAAGTTTGAATTTCCATCCACGATTCACAGGATCTTGATCAGACTTTTAATAAATTTTAATCGGGAATGGTCCTGTCAAGAACGGTAGTAAAAATCGTGAATGTGTGACCCCAGCTTAACAGGTAGGGATATATTATGTTCTGCTATACGTTTTACTCATATTGTAACCCCGGGATTGAGACACTCGTCTGCTATAGTTTCTGTATAACCCGTGAAATATATAAATTTGTTGTATAAATCATAATGCATATCTGTGTGCATTTTTTACATTTTAATATATATAGACTACTTACTGACTGATCGAGAGACGTCCTTGACGATAATGATAACCGTGTTATAAAAATTCAAGGACACATGAAGTCAAAATCGCGCGGGAAATTTAATTTTAGTTTAGTAAAAAATGTTCTCATATAAACAAGAACACTGTAAACTCAATTGTTTTTCATTTTTTTAAGCCTTTTATTTATCAACCTGAAATAGTGTGATGCCTAATCCCTATATATAATTACAAGCTAATTTAACAGGAGTAACACTACCGTTGTTACTAGCAGAACCGGAATTATTGACATATTCTGACAACCTAAAATAACCTTCTGATTGTGCGGTTCGCGTTGCTAAAAAAAGCAGCAACCATTAGATTTTTTTGGGGGGGGGGGGGGGGGGGGGTGCTATGGATTTTTTTTTCTGGACAATCTATTTTTTAGGCGACAAGTCGAAAACAATATTTTTTTCTTTCAATTTTAGCATTACATATAGTGGTAGCTGAGGGTGAAACAAACAACAATCTTTTTTTCTCAGTGTCAAAAACAAATTACAAACCCCCCCCCCCCCCTTCCCCCGAAAATCCAATGGTTGCTGGCCAATTATTTTGTGTGCATATTTTTTTTCTAATATGTACCTTGTCTGTCTATCTTCGTTTCAACTGTCATTTTTTTGTAGAACCCCCCCCCCCCCTTTTATTTACATAAAAATATTCCGCGTCAATTTTGGACAAAATTTATGATTGGTTTTTTTTAAACAAAAATGTTCTTCTGAAATTATTGTTGTTTTATAACATGATTAACTCATTGTCGATTCCTAGCTATAGGGAAAGAGGGATCGGGGTCGGAACCTCCTTTATTCGATATTTTTTTATTTTTATTTTGTGAACATGTCATGGTGTTCCCGTATTAGGAACACTCATTTATTCAAACGCTAAGATTATTTTTATTGATATTTCAGGAGCAAGTTCTGGTATAGGAGAAGCCACCGCTATCAAGTTAGCAGAACATGGTGCCACCTTATTTTTAGTGGCTCTTGAAGAGGACAAATTACAAAGTGTACAACAAAAATGCATTGAAAAGGGTTTAGTGAAAGAAAAAGTAAGCTTTGTAAAAATGTATATGGCGATTAATTTAGTTATAATTTTGTCGCTAATATATCAAGATCATTATTTTGTGATCACATGTATGCATTTCTGTCCCAAGTCAGGAGCCTGTTGTCTTTGTTAATGTTGTAAGTCCTGCATTGTTTGAGTTTTTTTAGCTTTAGAGTTTAGTATGCCGTCTATTTCCACTGAACTAGTACACATTTTTTGTTTAGAGGACTGGTTTCTTCTCTTTGGTCAAGTTGTTATCTCTTTGACACACGACACATTTCCATTCTTAATTTCTTCAATCTGATTTTCTAGTGTTTGATAAAATATTAATATCGATATTCCTGGATTAAACGTTGAATGGATTATCGTTTCACGTCCAGTGACGCATATCACATGCATATTAGGACCAGAAGATGTCAATGAGATACGAGCAGAAACCTTGCTTTGATCTTTTTTAACCGACATAACAGTTTGCAAGGTAATAATGCTCGAGAATACATATATTAACATACCTGGACATGATTGAAGCTTTCAAACTAGTTTAACTCCGCCTAATTCTATATATCTGTCTGTCCCAAGTCAAGAGTTTTAAATTCAGTGCTTTTCGTTTGTTGCTGTATAACATGTGTGTTTTTCGTTCCTTATTTTGTACATACTAAATAAAACCGCTAATTCTCTCGATTGAGATGTATTACATTTGTCATTTCGGTGCCTTTAATAGCTGATTAACCTATATGGGTTTTACTTATTAATGAAGGCCGTTTGGTATTATATCTGTTCCTCGAGTCTTTTTGTTTTCGGGATGTATATGTACATGTACAAGTACCCGGCCACGTCCACTTGTATTTTTGTCCATCTGATGAGTTAATCCTTTCTCAACTGATTTGTATAGTTCGTTCTAATGTTGTACTGTTATAACGTGGCACTGTCCCAGGTTAGGGGAGGGTTGAAATCCCACTAACATGTTTAACCCCGTCACATTATGTATGTATGTGCCTGTCCGAAGTCAGGAGCCTGTAATCCAGTGGTTGTCGTTTGTTTATGTGTTACATATTTGTTTTATGTTCATTTATTTTTACATGAATAAGGCCGTTATTTTTCTTGTTTGAATTGTGTTACGTTGTAATTTCTGGGCCTTATATAGCTGACTATGCTTTATGTGCTTTGCTCATTGTTAAAGGCCGTACGGTGACCTATAATTGTTAATGTCTGTGTCATTTTGGTCTCTTGTGAACGGTTGTCTCAGTCAATCATACCACATTTTAATTTTTAATATTTGCAGTACGCTTTAATGATATTATGCGTTTTCTTTTAATTTGATAACGCTTGAATCGAACACAAAATATTTTGCACTTCGGGCCAGTACGCTTCCACGTTTTATTCGAATATAATTATGTCGGTTGACATATATACTTGTATCTTAAATTTTGACACATTCCCATTTCCATTCTTAATTTTATGTATATCATACCACATCGGCATATTATCAAAACACCTGACATGAGCTCTGGATAGGCTTTATAGAATGGAGAATAAGTATCCCGTTAAATCTACAGCAATATTAACTTAAACAAATTTATAAAAAGTTAGGATGACATATTTTTAAATTATTGTTCTTCCTCTTTTTTCCCGCGTAAATTGTTTTATTTCAATGGACCAATGTTGATGAAAGTACGATTTAAGGTGGTACCTAACACTTCAACTAAAATTAATTTGGCTCGTTTAATTTTCTTAAAATTTTGACAAAGTATTTAATATGACCCTTTGACAAAAATATAAAAATTTCAAAAAATTTGAACGAACCGTTTTATCAGAAAAATTACACTGGTTATATAGCAATTTGACAAACACTTATTTTGATCATTGAGAAGCAAAATATTGCCTTATGAATACTATGTCATTAAAACGTTCTGTTGATTTTACAGAGTTATCTCCCTGTAGTGTAAGGTACCACCTTAATGAGGACAACCATGTGGAGTTGTAGTTGTTCAAGTTGGCAACTGTTTCCATGGAAGCTGCAAAAATGTCAAAAAAATCAATATGCTCTTAATAAAATGAAATTTCACACAAATATTGATTGGCATACATGTAATTATGTAGATGTGCACTTTGACTTTTGAATTTCCAAAACGTTATCATGAAAACAACAAACATATCAAAATTAAAAAAATGTTGAAAAAAAAAACATGACAATTTAGACAGAAGTCTAGTATATTAATGTATTTATCATGTTTATGTCCATTTATACTGTGTAATGTTTAAAAAAATCCACTATGTCGGGAGTTAAGTGACAATTTGGTGGACGAGGTAGACATTGCAAATCTTCTTCCTATTGTTGTCGATTTTATATGTTTTAATGGCGTATACTCTTGTACTCTTTTATAAAAAAAAATCTGAATTTCAATTCTTCAAAATTATACCATTCAGTATTAAAATCTGGGTACTCGTGTATTTCCCTGGTTAGGTCATCCTGTGTTGCTGAAGGATACGATCAGATATATGGCTACTCTTGTCCTAAATTAATTCGTAGGGAACAAAGATTTAATTTAGTTTTTCGGCAGTGTGGTCGAATAGGGTGATTTTGAAAATGAATATTCGGCATAGCTTCGTGCACAAAAGTGTAGATAAAAAATACGGAGTGTCTATTCGTTCGGCTAGCCGGACGAATAGTTAAAAATCTCTATTCGTCCGGCCATCCGTCTGCGGATGCGCAAATCTTCAATATCAATAAAAATGTCATGCGACGCGGAAAGTATCCCGGATGAAGTGTCGGATAACTATGAGTGGCCGTTCATGTCATTTGCGCGATTATATACGCGTATATAAATTTCAACGCGTATACATACGCGTATATTGTGGTTTTCAACAACGCGTATATTGTGGTTTTCAACGCGTATATTGTGGTTTTCAACGCGTATATTATCGTTTTATACGCATATATTGTTAAAATAAACAGGTTTATACTTTATTCTTATTTATTTATCATATACGCGTTAATATACGCGTTATTTGCATAAATATACGCGTTAATATACGCGTTAATATACGCGTTATTTGTGTTAATATACGCGTATGAAATCATTATATACGCGTTAATAAACATTCGTTTGTCTTATTGTTTTAACCCATGAAAGCTGCGTTCTTAAACTGGTTTGCATGTGACAATTGGGTTACACTAATGACTGGACCGAATGACAGGACCGAATGACAGGACCAAATGAAAAATGCTAATAACTTTTTCATTTTTCAAAAGAATTATCTCAGATTTAAAAAATAAAATGATATGTCACAGTTTGAAATATCTATGTTATAATTTTTAATTTTTTTTCTTAAATTTATTTATCAAATGATAAAATCTTATTATATTTCAAATTTGAGATCAATCCTTAAAGAAATAAAAAAAGTTATTAGCATTTTTCATTTGGTCCTGTCATTCGGTCCAGTCATTAGTGTAACCCAATTGTCACATGCAAACCAGTTTAAGAACGCAGCTTTCATTGGTTAAAACAATAAGACAAACGAATGTTTATTAACGCGTATATAATGATTTCATACGCGTATATTAACACAAATAACGCGTATATTAACGCGTATATTTATGCAAATAACGCGTATATTAACGCGTATATGATAAATAAATTGGAATAAAGTATAAACGTGTTTATTTTAACAATATACGCGTTGAAAACCACAATATACGCGTATATATACGCGTTGAAAATTATATACGCGTATATAATCGCGCAAATGACATGAACGGCCACTCATAGATAACATACGCGGTGTCGGATAACACACGCGCGTATGCAATGGACGTTTTGAGAATTGGAGATCGTTACTTATATTTAAAGATGTCATAGAGAAAACCAGATAGAATGTGATTGCTTTAAACAGATGTATATAGGATTGATTCAAGAATAATAGCGTGTAGACTGTTAACTGTTAGGAATTAGCCTGAAATCGAAGTGAAATTGATGATTTACCCCCATTTACCTTATGGAGGCAAAACGCATTCGGAAAAAAATACTATATCAAGCTTGCTTGAATGAAAAATACTATATCAAGCTTGCATGGATGCATTATTTTTAAGTTCTACTACAACGGAGATATATGAACATACTGGTATGCCTTGACTGTGAATAAGACAACAGGGTTGGGGTACCCCCCCCCCCCTTTTTTTCTGTTGTATGTAATACACATTTTTTTCTAAAACAATCTTATCGAATACAAAATCCTACTTTTGGGGACAGGTTACACGTGCCTGCCCTTTTCTTTTATTTCCTATGAATTAAAAATCGCCGAACAATTAAAATGAAGAATCATGCATAATCATATGGGGACCTTAAACCAAACTTTACAGAAACAATACTGAATTCAGGATCTTTTGGAATCATAGATAAAGCCAATAATGATTGGCCCGACTATTTAACTTACATGAATTCCATAGCTGAACTACAAAAGATAGAATTCCCCCAACCCTTCCTACCCAAATTCCTTTAGAATATTAGAATAAAAAAATCTGAATCAAATGTATAGTTTTTTTTTTTTATTAGAATGAGTTCTTTTTCATAAAACGATGTTAGACAAAATTTTAAAACAACTCGTGCTTTATTTAAAACCTTCAAACACACAAAGCTATATCTTCATCATTATGGTTTTGGCCGGACAAATAGCGAAAACCCGTAAAAATGCTATTTGTCCGGCTTGCCGGATAAATAGACATTTTTGACTATTTTTCCGGCTAGCCGGACGAATAGCCACTGCCCAAAAAATTGCTCAAATAATGAGGAAAGCACCAATTCTTGCATGATGGTACATTTTTGTGTACTGAGCAATATTAGCTAGGAAAGATGGACACAATAGATATAGGAAGATGTGGTATGAGTGCCAATAAGACAACTCTCCATCCAAATCACAATTTATAAAAGTAAACCATTAACGGTCAAGGTACGGCCTTCAACACGGAGTCTTGACTCGCACCAAACAACAAGATATAAAGGGCTCCAAAATATTTTGTGTAAAACCATTCAAACAGGAAAACCAACAGTCTAATCTATATATAATGATGATATAATATATATATATATAAAAACAAGAAACACCTTTAAATTACATAAACAAACGACAACAATGTTGATAAATGCTTTACTTCCAAACTGCCAGCAGTTTCCAATATAGTCACAAAAGTGTTGGTTTTTTTTTACCTTTTAGTCGGGTGTAAATATCAAATGTATTTTGTCCAATTCATGATTCACACAGTTTTAAGGTTAAAGTCTTAGTTTTATTTGTTGCAATACTGAAGTACAAGATTTACACATTTCCATTTAACAAAAGCAACTTTCCTTCAAAAATTTAACACATAATACTATTCAAACGCCGATATTTTGTATGATGGCCAATGAGACAACCCTCTTTCCTAAAATCAAATATTAAATATGTTAGCAATTATGGTAAATGTACAGCCTTCAACATGACACTTTGGTACATGCTGCAACTTCTAAATGTTTCAGGTTTCAGTGTCCTAGACTAATAATTTCACTATATGATGGTGGAAATTCTAGAATGTAGATTTCATTTTGACAATGGAAACATTTTTTAATGAATTATTCAGAAGTACAAAACACTACCACATATACCTTAATATTTACTGTAGAATCATTCAGCTGGATTCCCTACACAAGAACAGCCTACGAAAAATGTTTGGAAAAGTTCCCAAAGTCTGTAGTTTACAAATATATATTTCTACACAACTTTTACAACTCGTCTAAATGTAAGGTCTGTAAATGTGCTTTCACACATTTTTTGTTCTTCCCTCGCCGAGATTCAAACTCATGCTACTATGATATCGTGACACCAAATTGCCTGCACAGCAGCTATCCCACTAGACCACACGACCAACTTATACACACTTCTAAAAATATCCAAAAATGAACAAAATAACTGAAATTCAATCAAACTAACTATTGCTTTTTTCCATTGACCAACCAGAGAAAGACCTATCCAAAAGTTAGGACTTCTTTTTTCTTATGTACATGAACCAATAATAAAATAATAGTATGTTTCTGATTTTTTGAAATTTTATTCCAAATTCTAGTCTTGTGTTGGTTGTATACATGGCAATCAAAGTTTTGGTTTTCTGCCCTCTCATCAACTGGTCTTGTGTTGGTTTCCGGTCTCTGAAAAAAAAAATCATAAATTATAAAATAGCTTTTTTTATCCCAACTTAGGAATAACAGCAGTTCTTAAAAAATATCCTTGTTTAAACATAATCAATATTTTTTATGCGTGGTCGGTGGTATAATAAATCTTGCAGATTCATAATCATGTTGTGTTGTTACTGAGATGTTTGTATCTTTGCCAATTTTATATACATATTTTGATAATGTATGTTAGAAATTCGAACATAATTTCAACAGAATATGATAATTTATAACTTTTAGTTAACCTTTGTCCTTGTGTAAAAGAAAATATGTTAATGAAATTATAGTTATTCCATATAAAACTGTTTCCACCCCTAGGGACAACCTTTTTTTTTAACCCCCATCACAGACAGAATAAAAAATATATATTAAGAACAACACTCCCTTTAATTTGCATCTTGGTATTTCAAAAACAACCACCCCCGTATTAAAACAGGCTTATTAAAAGGAAGTATGGTTTCTCAAAATTGTCATTCATCAATTAATTTAAGATATTCTTAGGATTTTACCCTAATCTGACATGTTAATAAATTTATTATTCACATCATAACAGCAAGACCTTACACTACAGCTCAGGTGAATTTTGCTTTGTCTACCCGTCCACAGTGGAAGTGGGCACCGGGTGGGTAAAATTTCTAGCTTGTTAAATCAAAAGACTTGCAAACTTACAATCAATTGAAAAAATCAGATAAGCAATTATAATCAATATTTCTTACAAAAAAAAAATTATAGCTGGAGTGGGCACAGGTGGGCTGTTCACGGTGGGCCGGTGGAAAAAACAAAATCCACCCAGGTTGTGGTGTATATCATATATATGCCAATGAACGCAATCTTATTATTATCTATAAATGCTTACATTGTAAGTATTGTAACTGCAATGCACTCCACAACCTCAGATACATGTTCACACATTGGATCTGTGGATTTTTATACAAGATTCTGGAAAAAAAATCATAAATACAATCAATTATCTTCTATATTGATCAGTCTGTGTACATACAATGTACTACATGTGTGTCAGTCCAACTAATCTTTGGGAGAACCAGGTAAGTGAAAAATGTACATGCATTCCATACCATAAATTGAAAAGCAAATAAGACTTCCCTATATACTATTATTTTGAACCCCAGTAAACTGTGTTTTACCCTAACAAAAGGATAATTTTACACAACTTTTCCTAACTGGTACATGGATCTTAGTCTAAATAATTATGACATCTTGGAAGGCTGTTTTAAAAAAAATCTGTGACGCCTATCTATGACAGTCTTTATTGGTAAAATTGTCTTTTCCTATGTCAGACCCAGTTAAACATTGATTGATTGTTGATTTTGTTATGTTCAGTGGCAAATATTTCATGCAGGTCTAGGACGACCACCATTGATACAGTCTTCACGCTTGCGACCGGTGATACATGTAGTATTATCATTAATAGGACGAGTTTGTAATATGCCAAGTTTGTAATGTGCCGAGATTGTATTAAATGTGGCAAGTTTGTAATGTGCTGAGATTATAATCAGGTAATGGGGCGAGTTTGTTATGTACAGAGATATCTAAAAAAAAAATGAAGCTTCCCATTTGTGATATTGATCATACTTTTATGATTCCAACAATATTTAAAAATAAGTGCAAAAAACACTTACAGCTTTTAAATATAAAGATTATAGGAGGTGTCATGGAGAGAAAACAATTGCCCTCCCCCTTTTTTACTTTCTATAGTCTGAGTCAATTGCTTAATATATCTTAAAAAACAACACAAGTTAATGGAGAAGTTTGAAAAATGGATTCATATAACACATATGTTGGCTTAAATATCCTGTACAATGTACCAGTGCAATAATATATTGACAAGAAGAAGTATCATATTTCAACTCGGTAACCAGTCAATGAGTCAACAGATTTGAACACGGCAACATTATATGTTATATTTTCTTGAACTATACGTGTTGTTATCATGGAAAACCTTTTTGACGCAATGTGCAATTTATATTTTACCTTTTTCTTTGTTCTGGAATCTGAATCGAGATAAATATTTCACTGCAACTTTTATCACTGTTTTCAAAATTCAGGCGGTAAAAGTGCGCATGCTCAGAGTTTTCGTAATATGCGGCGGTAAAACCCGAGAACTGCTGAACGTGCACTATTATAAAACGATTATAAAATTATTAAAAATAATAAATGACAAAAAATGATAATGGTATATATATTAAACAATAAATATTCATATAAAATATTTATATGAGAACATTTAATTTGAATTTGTAATATTTTCTTGGATATTTTGGTGCAAATAATTTTAATTATGTCTGTGCGGGGAAAAAGGGGGGATATTTTGAAAATCGAAAAAATCGTTGGCACATTTCAATGAAGGTGAATGATGTATCTAGTAAGACTCATAACCACAAATTCTCCCATAAAACCAGATTTTAATGTGTCAGCTGGTATTTACAGGGTCTGTTCACTACGTTATTATAATGTTGACAGAACGTAACAAAATGTTACGTCGGATTATGACAGTTATAAGCACGTTGTCACAACGTAATACAATGTTACGTCCTGACAGGGTACTAAATTTACGTAAATCCGACGTAATTTTATAACGTCGTCTGTACGTTTGCATCCAACGTTGGGTTTTTACGTTCCCACAACGTTGGTACGACGTACAATCAAGACATGACGTTCAGGCGACCATTAACCGACGTTGGGAGTACGTCGTGTGTTTACTGGGTATGTGATCCTTATAAACTCATCGAACCTTTAAACAAACATATAAGTAAGGGTTACCGTTCCAATATTGTAATTAGATTTCTG
Source organism: Mytilus trossulus (assembly GCF_036588685.1). Classification (NCBI taxonomy): domain Eukaryota; kingdom Metazoa; phylum Mollusca; class Bivalvia; order Mytilida; family Mytilidae; genus Mytilus; species Mytilus trossulus. Next base: position 31,886,246 of record NC_086383.1, on the reverse strand, counting down.
AATATAGTTCACATTGACACTAATATTGATGTTGTCATTAGCAAATTAAAACATAACTTAATTTCATTATCTTTTGAGGCGAGATGTATAGAGACACAGACACGTTAACTTTTATTTCTATAGAAGTCGCTCTTCACTATACTACTACCTGTCGATACATTTATTTTTGACATTGCACAAGTCATGTCTTGTTTGACTATTAATGACGTTAAAATACTAAATCCCTGTGATGTGTTTTAGTCGATTTTAGTCTCTGATGCATGATTTTTGATTAATTGGTTTTGGCTTTTAACTAGCTGTCAGTAACTGCGAGTACTCTCAAATCGTATTTTCTTGTAAATTCGACCTGTTGATACTGTTTATAATGCTTTTTTGTTATTTTTTATTTATATGGATCTTGTCTGTTCACCAGCTTTGATTATTTGTAATATCTTCAATTTTTCACTTATTCTTACAACATTTGTATAAAACAATTAAAAAAACGTTTTTTTTCTAAAGTGAACATTAATTGGTTAAATATTTCTCAGTGATGTCCTGTGTTTGAATTTGTTTTTGGTCATGAATGTTTGTCTCTAATATTTAATTAACTGTGCATTTGTATTTAGATATCGCAGATCAAATTTATTAGTTCATTGTGTAATCATACGTTTTTTGATTGAGTTAAGTCTGCCAATTGATATTTTATCGTATGTTTTTCTATGTTGTGATGTTATGCTATTGTTTCAGAAAAAGGGAGAAGGTTTGGATCCATTACAACGTTTAATCCCGCTGCAAATGTTTGCACCTGTCCTAAGTCAGGAATCTGATGTACAGTAGTTGTCGTTTGTTTATCTAATATATACGTGTTTCACGTTTCTCGTTTTGTTTATATAGAATAGACCGTTGGTTTTCCCATTTGAATGGTTTTACACTAGTATTGTTGGGGCCCTTTATAGCTTGTTGTTCGGTGTGAGCCAAGGCTCCGTGTTGAAGGCCGTACTTTAACCTATAATGGTTCACTTTTTAAATTGTTATTTGGATGGAGATTTGTCTCATTGGCACTCACACCACATCTTCCTATATCTATATACAGAAGAGAACAATTTCGTGAAAATAATCATTAGTCCTTAATATCGTGTTTGGAGAAGCAACTTTCTGGTTTGATCTCTTTTGGTCTGGTTAAATTATAATGTTGGTACCTAAATCAAAAATTTAAACCACTGGTTCAATGCCACTGCTTGTGGACGTTTCGTCCTTCAGGGTATCACCAACCCAGTTGTCAGCACTCTGGTGTTGACATGACTATGAATTATATGGTCATGTTTACAAAACAAAGGATTTTCGTATAACAGGAATAAATTACCTTAGCCGTATTTGGCACACCTTTTTGGTATTTTGGGTCCTTACTGCTCTTTAACTTTGTACTTGGCTTGCTTCATAACTATTTTAATCTGAGCGTCACTGATGAGTCTTGTTTGCCACGAGCATAACTGAAGAGGCATGTCTTGTCGAAATACGCATCTGATGCAAGAAAATTGGTACCATTAATTTTATACTACCACTGGGTCGATGCCTCAGCTGATGGACTATTAGTCCCCGAGAGTATCACTAGCCAAGGAATTTTTTTTGGTGTTATTAAAATTTGCTGTTACAAAATGATAGAAATTATTATTAATTAAGGAATGTATCTCCCTCATGCAAAGCTCTGATTTCTTTCTAGGATTTGGCTATACTTTTTGAATAATACGTTATATATTTTTAAAGATTGCCGTTACAGTGAAACAATGACGCAACTTTGAAATGCTTTACTTAGAACATCTCGATTTATTATACTATTTTCACTGTTTTTGTTATGAAATTATCCTTTTAAGATGAGTCCTCCAAGTTATGCGCCGACGCTCTGGGCTACTGTATATAATAATGCACAGACAGGTGTAATGATACTGTCAGCTGTTAATCCAATCGACACTACTTGGTTACAATTACCGCCAACACGCTAATATAAACCAAACAATCAGGATAAACAGTTTACTTCTATATATTTTTGCTTGCTCCTCAGAAGTGTAGGTCTTTAACCTTACAAGTTCAACCTCCCGCAACTGACGCTTGACGTTGCAAGAGAGGTTTCATTCTTGGGGTTTATAATGTGTGTATAACATAGTTGATTTTAAAAGTTGTATAAAAAATTGCTTAAAAGTTGATTGTGACTCTATTATTATTTTAGCGTAATTAACACGCAACCATTGTATTTACAAGCTATGGTAACAATGGTCAAAGACCGAATATGTTGTCCTCAAGAAGTCGTTTCGTCCAGCCGTATTTCTAGGTTGGTTCGTACTATTAAGGTACTGTTAAAATAGTTTGAGATACACAGACCCGAACAGTAACAATTCTCACTCTTTCGTTTGGATCAGTAGTTATGTATTGCAAAGTGTACAGAAGAGAACATATTCGTTTACGAATACATCACTCATTGTTGTTGGAGAAGCAGTAAGGCTGGTTTGATCTCCTTTGTTTTGAGCCTTGTAATGTAAACAATCATTTGGTCTTTGTAAATGTACTGATTTAGTATATTAAGTATTTTTTAAGAACAGAACAGAATATTAGTATAAATAGATGATCATATAACCCACTCAATCTGCTTTAAATAATAATTATAATAATTAAAAACCAATTGTTCAGAGAACAATTGAAGGTCTTTCCACTGAAAACAATGTATTTTAATATGAAAGTTGTAAAATTAAGTTTAAAATGTCATTTCAATCGTCAACTGATAGATTATTGTACGCTGATTCCAGAAATATATGGTTTCTATACATTTTTTTTAAATAAGGGAGATAATTTGTTACTTCCAGTTTGAAAAATGTTACTTCCGATAATATTTGAATATTTAATTGACAGTGATTCCAAAAAGATCTGGTTCTATATACTTTTTTATTAATAAAGTACAAAAAATAGCTACTTCCGGTTTACACAAGGTCACTTCCGGTTATTTTTTTCAAGGTTAAATGGTTTGATACCTTTCGCCAAAAGTCTCATGGCTATATCATGTATACATATGAGCTGAAAGCAAAGGTCAAAAACTGGAACGTCAAATTAATCTATGACCTTGAGATCAATTTCAAGGTCATAAACCAAGGACCTAAAATCAAAAGACCATAGGTCTTAATTATATTTGGTTAATCAGTTATATCACCATACGCGTATTTTTAAATACAAGAGGGGAGAAAACTCACTTTTAAGTTCAACGTACCCTTGCAATCAAAATTTACGTGTTACGACATGTCGCAACTTACAATTTAGAAAAAATAATTTGTCTATATCTTATACGGTTTCTGGAAATTAGTGGAAATAAGCAAAATTCAAAAATAAGAATATGACCTTGACCTTTGACCTTGACCTATTTTTTTATTTTTTTGGACCAAGGACCTCAAATCAAAAGATCCTAGGTCTCTATCACTTATGATTTATAAGATAGAAATTCATATCACTTATATCAGATGCATAAGGGGAAATAACTCTCATATGGAGCGGTCATATCGCTTCGGTCAAAATAGGACAAATCATGCGAAGGATATAACGAGCAATTTTGTAAAATAAATTTGTCTTAATCTTTTACGGTTGCGAAGGAGATGCGCTAACAAGGAAAACAGTGTTTGGGGAGATAACTCCTACAAAGAAAAGTATTCGTTTACGCAGGGTAAATTTCAAAAGCGCATAAACAGTTCGATATCATATACCAAATATCTAAGCGACATATTGCGAAACAAATGTTTATCGCAAGAGCAAAATTAGGCGGAAGAAAAAAAAAAAAAAAAAATAATCAGAAGAAAAACAATAGGTCTTTCCACAGAAAATGGAAAGACCTAAATAAAATAAAAATCATTATAAAAAACACTGGGTAAAAATAAAAAATCAATACATTAATAACATGAATAAATCTGACTTTGGAGTCACCAACTACATGAGCACGTCAGTGCCATTCCATGTATGTCTTGAATCTTCCAAATAACTCAAAAGACTCATCAGTGACGCTCGAATCAAACATATTAAAAAGGCCAAATGTCATTAATGGAAAACGTGTTTATATCATTTTGTTAAAAACAATCTGTTAAACATACGATGGAAAAACCAGTATACACACTAAACACGTTGTGATTGTAAAAAGACGATCGAGTATGTTTTCAACATGATCATTCAATCACTGTTGAATATAGTCATACTACTGTATTTTAGAAATGTAGTCGCGTATGCCTGTTTAAAAACTAATGCAAACATATACATAGTTAAGGCCTTCTTTTGTTCAACACAACTCATATCTCATATATGATTCAAGAAACATTATGTCGAACCTCATTATGTCGAACTCGGTTGTGTCGGGATGAGTCAAAACAATACCTTTGTCCCGATAAAATTCACATTTAATCAATGCTTAGCTACCGTTCCTTTTATAACTTACTAAGCGATATTGGCTTTGCTCATTGTTGAACGTCATACGGTGACCCATAGTTTGTAATTCCTTTGTGATTTGGTCTCTTGTAAAAAGTTGTCTCATTGGCAATCATAATATTTCTTCTTTTTTATTATCAATCAAATATGAGTATATATTCCTATATTTCAGTTGATAAACTTTAGAATTTCGCAAGATGAAATCATCACTGAGGAAACAATGTCTATTATAACTGTTTATGAATGTCAAAACATCGGATGTATGGTCATGCAATTATATGGTCATTTTCATAAATTTCATGTTTACAAAAGTATGATTTTTTGGAAATACTAAGGACATAATTTACCTAGGCATAGATTACCTAAGCCGTATTTGGCAACATTTCTTGGAACTGTGGGTCCTCAAATGCTCATTATCTTTGTACTTGTTTTTGACTTTAAAACTATTTTGATCAGAGCTTTAATATTGAGTCTTATGTAGACGAAATGGGAGTCTTGCGTATTAAATTATAAGCTGGTACCTTTGATAACTTTTGAGTTATGCATACGTGTTTAGGGACAATGTACACAAAATAAACAAAATTATCATAATCTACGTTTTGAAAAGCAACTTGCTATAATAGTTGTTGTTTTTTTCACATACTAACATGTCCACTAACTATTTGTAAACGAAATATTTTGAAAGCAACGTTTCTCTTAAGATGCAACTTACATGTTAATAGTGATTTACGGTTGGAACCGAGTTTACACTGTATAAACTCTGTCAGATGCAGTACTGCTCAGGTTAAGTCAAATATAGAGCATGACCTGTAACATTATACATGGCTGATTGATCATTTAAATGTGCAACATTTTCAAGATACGCTTCTTTAATAATCTACATAATTTAAGCCAGAAATACGTTACTTTAACTTAACCATTACAAACCCCAAGTAAACATTATCGACAGTTAGTAATCTTAAGGAAGAGAGACGCAATTACAACTCATTGAGCGTCCTGGAAACGTGAAGATGACAGCCAAACAATAGAAATCCAACACTTCCAAGTTCAAAGTATATTAAAAAATAAAGACGAAGTAAAAAAAAAATCGACAAAATCAAACGGATCGAATTGAAAACAACTATCATTGATATCGTTATATACAATCAACAGGTACATACTAAAAGATAAGTTGCATTGTAATAAAAACAGGCAAAATTATTACAATATATATATATAAGAATAATGTTATACTTGAAGTACAATTATACACAAATTAAAAAAATATATTCGTATATATATAAATTTAGCTTGAAAATTTATATTGCATAGAAAAATTAAATTGAAAAACCAATTCAATTAAAATATTGATGTCTGATTTCGTTATACTATTTATGACTATGTAGTATAACAAAATCAGAGATTTTAATTCTTAAGTTATTTCAATATACAAAATGTAGTTGTAAAGGCCGGACTACGTTTCGATAATTTTGGTTTACAGAGAAGTGGCAACATAGGAAAGAGCCACAAAAAAGTTCAATTCATAAATTGCGAAACTCTGGAATTAAGTGTACTAAACGATCTTTCGGCTTCAAAATCATTTACTTGTCTATGCTGATATACGAAATTGTTGTCAAATTTCATTATATAATAAAGTTTCTTGAATTAAAAAAATATGGGGATTCTGAATTTCAACTAGTAAGGAGATTATTTAAGGTGGATAAGGATGTTTTGTTAAAAAAAAATCCTCCAATAGATTTCTACAATATTTATCATTTTGCAAGATAATGGGTGTCCTCAGCAAAATATGAAAGTATTATGACCACTTTCTTGGTAAATAAGGGAGATAACCCACCATGAGTTACCCCCCCCCTAATGATGATTTCCCAATTTCCCAATAAAACACTAATTTCATGTTAATTTTTTATTTTTTTACAATTAAACCATTTTTTTTTCTACATAATTATAAAAAATACATTTGTTTCATATAATAATAATTGGATGTGTGCTTTACTTTCAGTTACAATCTGTGAACGGGGTAAAAATAACACATTTTGATGAAAATTGGCACTTCTGTAGGAGCCAATTATGCAAATTAGGTCACCCTGTACAAAAACCACCCAATAGATTTTTTTTTAAATACAAGCATTTTGAAGGTCTATACCTAAGCATTGTTTTAGCATAATATGAACATACATTTCTTACCTCATTTATTGTCTGTACTGTATACGGATAATTGAAGTAAAGTGGAAAAATTTGGAAAATTGACTTAAAATACCATTTAATAGATAAAATGTCATAAATTAGTAATTAAAATTGATGAAAATGTATGGTGAATGGGAGTTTGTTCTGCCAGTCATTCTAAATAAACAAAACCTCATCAGGGACCTGCCGAAAAAAAAGAAGATGCCCTTTGGGTATCAGTCTGTCCGTAAGTCAATCTGTTCAATTCAGGTTCTGGTTGTAACATTTTTGTGTGTTTATGTAGGCTATTGATATATGGTATAAGGGTAGCTTAGCTCCAAAGGATGTGTTACTACCATGATAAGTGACTTTTGACCTTGAACTTTGACCTCAAGGTCAATTTAATGATTCTTTTTTTTTCTAGAACTGTAACTTTTGTCTTTTGATGTAGGCTAAACTGCTGCTTTTGATATTTTGAATGAATGTAAATCAATTCATGAAGATGTGTCATGCACCATAGTGCCCATAGTATTGTTGACCTTGAACAAAGACTTCAAGGTGAAAATGATTTCCATATAAACAAATTTGTGTTTGCAGGTCTTAAAGTGACAAAAACATTGCACACATGATAATGCTATGACTACCCCACACTTGTAAAATTCAAAGTATTGATAACAGAATGAAGGTATTGGACAGACCCAAAAAGAAACTACACGTTCAACTTATCACTGTCAGGGTGTTGTATTGGCCAATTAAGAATAATGAAGTCATTAATTATGCCAAGTATTTTCTGTAAGAAAAAATATTCGACCTTAAATGTTACAAGTACCAGCAATTAGGAAGTAGTTTTCAGACAGACCAAAAAGTGATAACATTACAACAGACAACTCATGCTTCTATAGATTGAATGTAATAAATTAATTAATTTTCTCCAAAGGCAACAATGGTTGCCTTTTTTCAAGATACAGAATCAATCCTCCCTATATATTGCTCCTTTTTCTAAATAGGGACTATGTTGCGAATACTTAGATCTATGCTTTCCCTTTTGGGGCCCTAACCAAACGCTGATACAGTGCAAATGAAGCATCTGTTTTACACTAATCAGAGATCAGTAAGGGGCCCAAGATATGATAACTGGTTTTTAGTTAGAAGTATAAACTAAACAAACACAGGTTTGGGACAAAGAACCACAGTTTAATATTTTCTTTGCATATCAATAAAGCATTACATGTAAAAATAATTACAAACAAAGCAAATTCTAGTTGAAAATCTGTGGTTCTCTTAACACAAAGTACATAATAACTAGAGTTCTAATAATAAAAAATAACTTGCACTCATATGAACCTGATTAGTCGTAATCTCAATTCTGAATACCATGTTATGTTCATAAAATGGTTGTGCCAATACAATCTGATCACCTATAGATGTAATACCACCATTGATTTTCCTAAACAGTCCTTGTTAAATTTGCACTTTTCAAAGAATTGTACAGAATTTAATTTTTTTTCAAATAAAATATACCTTCTTTGTCACATTTTGTGTGTTAATGTGCCTGTTCTAACTCAGGAGCCTGTAATTCATTGGTTGACGTTTGTTTATGTGTTACATGTACATATTGGTTTCTCAATCATTTTTGTACATAAACTAGACTGTTAGTTTTCCCCATTGAATTGTATTACATTGACATTTCGGTGCCTTTTTATAGCTGAGTTTGTGGTATGGGATTTGCTCATTGTTGAAAGCTGTACAGTGACATATAGTTGTTAATTTTGTGTGTCATTTTGTTCTCTTGTGGAAAATTGTGCCATTGGCAATAATACCACATCTTATTTTCCATATTTAGCATGAGTAAGGTTGTATCCTGTCCAGCACTAGTACTATAGAAAAAAGATGACACTGTACATTATACATTGCATGTAAGAAACTAACCAACACTGAATATTAACCAATAAAATTTTCCTATGCAACTGAATATAACTTTCTATGATTTGGTGGTACATGTGTGTTACATCAATAACAAGTTATTCCTCAGTACATGTAAAATATTTAGTAAAACATGTGACTGTTTTGGCATTAAAGCCATGCTCTAACAAAATAGATTTGAGGCCATTTTCACTGTCTTTGTTAAATGCTAACTGTAGATGTTTCAGACAAAGTCCACTGTGTGCTAATCTTCTAGCTGTTAGCTTGGTGATGTGCGAGGCCCATATCAAGGGAATGTAAGAATCTGTTAGCAAAGCTGAATTGAATCGAAAAACGTCCTTTTCTGAATATTCAAAGTGCGCAAGAAGTTGAAATAGACTTGTGACATCAGCACATGCATTGTGATCATCATATTCTACGCCAAGTAATTTTGTGACCAATGTTTGTTGTTTATGATTTCCAATGTCTTTAGTTTTGAATTTCCTTCTTGTCAATTTTATTGTATCAATGCACCCATAAATATGTAACACGAATTCTGAAAGAAGACTGTGCTGACGTAGTTTGTTCATCAATATGGGAATGTCAAACGAAGTAATATTGTGACCGAAAAGAATTGGTTTCTTCTTTTTGCTTATAAACTCAATAAATTCCAGGAGTACAATCTGAATGTCTCTGCTTTTAACTGGTTTACCATGATGGTACATCTGATCACAAGAAAAATCAAAAGTCAATCCTGTTATTTCTGATATTTTGGGTGAAATAACCTCCCTAGGTGATACATATTCATTAAAAACAGTGGTTCCATCAAATGCAGCCAGCTGCGTAATATCAGACTTGAATCCTGGAACAAAAATAAACAAATATTGCATTAATAATTAAAAGTGTATCCATCCCGATATGTGAGATGACTTAAATGGTTCCATATATCAAGTTTGGTTAAATTCTGCTTTAAATACTGTTTTTGTCATATAATTTTTTTTAATTTAAGCGGCAACAAGTTTTAAATGGTGGACTCTTTAAATACATATGGCTTCTTGAAAAGTGCATCCAAATTTATGGGAGTCAAATTTCTTGATTACAAGAAAAAATGTTTCAATTTCAGCAGGTTCTAATTTTAGCAGTTCACCCTATTTTCACATGAACATTATATTGCGATTTCATTTTCATTTAACTTAATTATATCTGTCAAGTTCCTCATGAATAAAGCAAAATTTAAATCAAAGCCTATAGTGTATGCTGTTAAACTGTAATCCATGTACATTTTATTTTTCATGATGTAAGGGACTTAACTCCCAACAAACATCAGTAATACATGTATATCACTTTATTCCAAGATACTGTGGATTCATTAATATTCGTTGGATACCAATTTTCGTGGAATTCGTGGGTACTGGTGAATAGCATAGTTTGAATAGGTTTTGTATACAGTGATTGATAAAACCACGAAAATAAATTATTCCACAGTAAGCATTGAAGCATTCCTAATACAATGGACGTTTACTTCGCTTTACATTATGTCACTGTCATCTATTTCACTGAATTACAATTACATTGTAAGCTTTTTTCACTTACTAACAATAGCAATGCAAGTTTTAAGGTCATGGTAAATTTATTCCAGGCATAAATATTTGATTAAAGAATTACTAATAAAGTCATGAAAGTAGGCAAATCATTTATCTTGTGTTTCATTATTTTAGCCTGATATGTGTGATTCAATTTGTTTGTTTACACTTACCTGTTGATTCTAAATCAAAAACTACTACTGATTCTTCTCCTCCAAACTTCATCTTCGATGGAATAGTTTCTGTGTCAATATGTTCTTGCACTTCTATTTCTCCTCCATAGGTGTCTCCCTCTTTTACTGATTCTCGCTGATTATCTTTCAATTTCTTGGACTAGAAACAGTATAAAAAAAAATTAAGAACAATTATGGAAGAAGTGATTCAGATCTATGCAAATGCACAGTGGGATCTTTAGAACAATTGCTATTTTATGTTGAAACATTTAATGTCTCCTTCCAATCAAAATTATGAGCCAGAGAATTCTCCATCTGTGGGTTTTCAACTAAAATGTTAATAAACTTTAAGACTTCTGGCTAAGTTTGATAAAATTTGGCCCAGTAGTTTCAGAGGAAAAGATTTTTGTAGAAAATTACAAACATTTACGAAAAATTGGTAAAAAACGACTATAAAGGTCAATAACTCCTTAAGGGGTCAACTGACCATTTTGGTCATGTTAACTTTTTTGTAGATACTTTGCTGAATATTATGATGTTTACCGTTTATCTCTATCTATAATAATATTCAAAATAATAACCAAAAACTGCAAAATTTTCTTAAAACTACCAATTTAGTGGCAGCAACCCAACAACAGGTTCTCCAAGTCATCTGAAAATTTCAGGGCAGATAGATGTTGACCTGCTAAACAATTGTACCCACACTAGATTTGCTCTAGATGCTTTGGTTTCAGAGATATAACCCCAAATCTACATTTTACCCCTATGTTCTATTATTAGTAATGGCAGCCATCTTGGTTGGTTGGCAGGGTCACCAGACACATGTTTTTAACAAGATACCCCAATGATGATTGTGGCAAAGTTTGGTTAAATTTGACCCAGTAGTTTCAGAGGAGAACATTTTTGTAAAAGTTAACAGACGACAACAACAGACGAATGACGCAAAGTGAAAAGAAAGGCTCACTAGGCCCTTCAGACCAGTTACTAAAAAAAGGCTTACCTTTATTGTGAGTCTTTTTCTTTTGAAATTAGTAGTTGACTGTGTTTTCCTAATCAGTTTACGCCTTCGATCCTTTCGAATTCCATGAAGTATGGTCAAATGTCCAGGAGAGAGTAGAGACTTCTTATTCACCTGAAAAGAATGAAGACATTGCATGTAATGTATTAAATTGATCTATTTTGAATGATTCATTTACTTTAAAGATATAAAATTTAGAATGTAGAGAAAAAAGTACAGATTTGAAGAAAAAAAGATATCTAAAAAAAATATAATTATAGAATAACTACACATCAATTCACCAATGTATACATGTAGTGTGTGAGTTAATTATCAGTGTTGTTTGGTCATGAGTTAAATAGTTTTCTCTATTTGAATTTTTGTATTAGTTACTTTTTTATTACACTGGCATATGGCATTTTTTCTTCTGAAAATAAGGTACAAGATGTAAGGAACTATAGATATCTTTCATTATTTGTTTTGATCCAACGTCATGACAAAACCTACAGTTGTATGGTGTCAGGGGAGTGAAATAACAACATTTATACACAGAATTATACAACTTTTCAAACTTTCCTTTTCTCTTTTTACTTTCTCTCCTCTTTTTACCGTTATGAAAGCTAGTATTATATTCTATAAACTGTTTGCTTTATATGCATGTCCATTATATTATACTATTATTGTAATTTTATATTGTATTATGGAAATGACTTCATAACTAAGTATGATTTACTTGTGTCTAATCCATTTTGCTTTAATTAAGCAAATAAAATAAGTTTAAACTAAACATACATAATAAAGCCCCTGAATACATTTACCTTGCTTAACCAACCATAGCCTTCATTCTTTTGCATCACAGCTGAAGACACCATAGCTTTTAATGATTTAGTTCCTCCATAAAACCTGAAAAAATCCCATAAATAAATGTTCAACATACAAACAAAATAGTTAATGCTCCACAAAAATAAAACACATAAATATGTCTCTCTGTTGCAGCTAGTCCTGGAAAATGACAGTTAGTGGATCGTAACTGTGGGGCATATGCATATAATGGTAAAGGAACTAAGATGAGCTTAAATTCAGAACTATCACAGACTTCAACATCACTGACATTGACATGATTTTACAAAAAAATATTCATGTTTTCCATTTTTTTGACAAAGTTAGACATTAAACACCCCAGATTGCATTGAAATCACAGTTACCACACATTATTGGAATACCAGAGAGTGTGTCACTGACAATTTGTATGTGCCTTACAAAAAGTTTTGTTTTAAACTGGAATTGTTTTACTTTGAAATTTTAAATTAAAACATCGAAGATAAGGAAAATTTGTGCAAACAAAGACTCCTATTTCCTTTTTTTAAACAGTTGCAGAGATTTTGACCATAATCAAAAGAAATCCTAAAGTAATGTAAGGCATACCTGTTTTTTGGGGCAAAACTAGCAACACTGTTGTTGAAACTTTCGTTTGACTGTGTTGACCCTAGATTTAACAGCCTATCTGCTCTTTCAATATAACGTTGTGCCAACTTGTCCAGCTCTTCCCTCAGCTTGTCTCCAGAAAGGGCCTTCCCATTGGGTAAATGTTTGAATCTGTAATATTTATAAACAAACAGAAAATGAGATTGCACTGCCACTGGGTTTTTTTCTACACTAATAGCAGAATTGTAAAATTGTTTTTCAGTCTAATGATCTTTTTTTGTTCTGAACGCATCTACATGTTACTGTAGTAAATATTAATATGACATGTGATCAAATGTGAAAAATTAAATCCTTATCATTAAAGTTTATTTTCAATTCACACTGTACTTTAATTAGAAGAAAGAAGTTTTGAAAGTTATCAGATGGGCCAAGACAAAGATGGATACATGATTAATACATAATGATGACAATAGCTCACACAGCCCTACAATTGTTTTAATTTAACATATACTTTACTGAACTCTAGGAATTAAGAACTTGTAAAAAAATTATTGCAGCATTGAAACATTAGATGATCACTTCATCAGGCCAGGGATCAATGTCATGGTATAAATTACCTAAATTTAGTTGGATCTTTAACATATGTACACCAAGTTGGACTGCACTGTTCATGGTGTCCAAAAATATGTGGCACTATAGTGGCGAGTTCTGTCTTCATTGATTGTTTACTATTTTGGTGTTTAGAAATAGTATACATAAAACACCTCACTATGTAGGGAATTACTTTTGCTGATTTTAACTGTTTGTAGTTTTTTGACAGACCATATAGACGTTTGGACAGATTTTTCTTCACATCTGTTTTGTCATCTTTTTTAATAATTGAACGAGGCAGTCTTGATTGGGTTGTAGCATCAATATCCGCATGTAAAGTCCCAACCGTATATCCATCCTCAGCAAGCCTTTGGATCATTGAACATGCCATGTCTGGCTCCATACCTTTGCTTGATCCTGCAATACAAAATAAAGTGAGTGTGTCCAATAATTTGTAATACTGTGAACAACTGTTGACAAATTAGAGGTACATTATACACATGATTTACATTATCATTATTGACTTTTCTTGAGGTGTACTCAAGGGCTATACACAGACATGGTGACTGGTTTCTTCTGTGGCCTAAGTCTAAAATGAGCCAATATCTTGTCAGGAAAATATAGTCCTTAGCATACCTCAGAATGAGTCATTTACAGGTATATTAAATGATAAGGATTTGATTACTTAATTTTGTTTACTTTTATTATTTCATAAAAAAACAAATAAATTTTCTTTTTTTCATGTGATAATATTGGCAAACTTTCTGTGAATTTATGATTATTTGGACACCCCCATGAGTAGCCTTTATTACAGTAAACATTAACATGTGGAACAGGAAAGTAATTAATATGTTACTGTTAACATCTCTATACCATATGTACACCTTTAATTACATGACCTTTGAGTCAACACTTACAACAGTTCAAAGGTGTTGAATTTTTATACGAACAACTATCTAAATTCACGATTATACATCTTTTAAATAAAAAAAACACTATCAATTCGTCTTAAAAGGGTTACAAAGACATTTTTCAAAGTTGTCAACTCTTTCCACTACAAGGAAAAATTCAGAACGGGAAGGGAAACTATATGACAACTTGTTCTTTTGAAAGGTGTCAATTCGTCCCTTTACATACTTCATCCCATAATCTTAAGTTACATTTCTCTTAAAAAGTATGACAGGCTTCTTCATGCTATAACAAGCTCATACCAATTGCTAAATAAATTGTTTGCTTTAAAATAGTGGACAAAATTGCTCTTACAAAATTTCCACCTGGGAGGCTCCATGGGGGAAATCCTCCGCAAATAGTGACAGTTGGTAGGTTTTTTGTTATGTCCACTATTCAAATTCTAAATGTTTACCCTTCCTTAATTGAAGGACAATATAAGAAATACCGTGCAGTCCAGTGTATCCACTAACCTAAGACTTATGACTTCACTTCATTCAACTGATAAAACCTTTTACAAAGTAAATGATAAATTGCAGTGAGTACATTTTATATTTCTGACAATGTACATGTATTTTTTTATCTTGCAATTTACAATGGGTATACATATTTGAGTTCAGCATTAGTCGTTTAATACCAACAGATTGCCTCTGATTGTTTAAAAGAAATCAAGATAATTGAAACATGAACTACAGATCTAGTCAGAGGGGACCCCAAAAATTGAAAATGAACAGAAAGAAATTCATGTATCCATATTTCAGTTACTGATTGCTCAACTTGGAAACATGTACAAATAAAGCAACACAGGGTGTTGATACATGTAGTTCATGAGTTGTGGTATAGTTGCAATTGGGCCCCTGAAAAATTTGTATGAAAAGTGTTTATATTGATTATTTTTATATTTCCCCATGATCATAGTTATGTAGTTGTCTCTTGAAAACAATCACCATTTGCATTCTTTTTCTATATAAATTACCTAAACAAACTTTGTAGTTGATATCAAAGCCTTTGCCGTTGCTCTTCTTCTCCGTTGGTACCAGACTGATGTGTTGACAAGCACTGCTTGGACACGAAATATATAAAAAACTAGCCATCCCATAAATCACCTCATCTTTTATGTCAGATAATCGGAGCCACGAACTGCATTTCTCACAGTTCATGGACCTGGCCAGCACATCTAGTTCAACAACCCGTCTTCCTTGGAACCAAGGTTTGGAGGATCCCAGTTCAACATTTTCCCCAACTTCCAAATCAGTTGCATTTACACTAAGTCCTTCTACAAAAACAGCGCCGTAATCATGGTCTTCACCTCGTACTGTTTCCTTTCTATTCATTTTTCTCATACGGTCCGCCTTTTTACTTCTTCCTGTACTAGCCATCTTTCCACGAATACGTTTGGAATACTTGTCGTCTGCCATGTTTGTTGTTTACCGCCGGAGTTTGACAGACGCGGTTCCGGTTCTATATTTACCATGACATTCACGTGACAAATCAAAACATCACGTGACGTAATGTCCTGTTCGTCCTTAAGGTTTTTATTTTTGTGTAAAAATCTCCATGCTTCATGTCATGCCTATTTTGTATTGCATTATTTTATCAGTCCAAGTCAAGCACCTCCTGGAAATTCTGATATTAAATGAAACTGATTTTTTTATCTTCTTGCACAATTTTGGACAAAAGTCATTTATAAATAGAGTAAATGATAAATATGCCAAAAAGTCATTTTTTTTTAATTTTAACAGGTCGATATCAATTATGTCTGCATGTAACAATTTTTTTTTCAATAATGGCAAGCATTTAATTTGGTAAAACCATAAAAATAAAAAGTAATTGAAATCAATAGTTTCTCAAGACTAAAAATAAAGGTGGGCATCACTAACTTGATAAAGCTTTGTAATCATTTTGTTATATAAATTACAATTAACACATAAATAGAAATTTAACTAATTTGGACACAGCAATTTTGTAAAAGTAAACAGTATAAAAAATGTTCGCCTTGGACTGAAATTTGCAATGTGGTGGTGGGTGGGGAATGCAGCAAAGATATGTATAATCTTGCCAGTCACAAGCCTGGAATGAAGGTAACTTCAATCAATGGAAGTGACCCTCTGAATGCAGAGTGAACCTACATAATAAGGAATAAACTAGTTTAGTGTGATTTTTCAGAAAATAAATGTGTACAAATTAACAAAATGCACTTCATGTTGCAATGAAAACAATCAATATAGATTTACTATAGATTGAGTTTAATATTTGTCTGATATCAATTACTGAACCAAATAATGGCAAATTAAAAAAATTCAATGAACAATTGACAACTTTTCTTAATTTTAATGAAACAGGAGCCCATATTCTTAATTATTGACCTTAACTTATAAGTGTTATTGATTCATTTAAAGTTTTGTCTTTACCATGTTGACCATTGATGATGTTACCTGATACATGTTTATGTACAGCATCTCATAATAGATTAAAGCTGATAAGACTTGGTGCAGAAACAATATGTTTAGGGGTTAACATGTACACAACCCTCCCCTTGTTTTGCCTTTTTAGAACATATTATTTTATACTACTTAGGATGCAAAATTTTGTATGTACAATGTATCAAATAAGGAAAAGATAATTTGGTCAAATATGAGTTTAACTGCCTAAATGAGGATCTGATTGGGTGTATCATTGGGGGATTCTGATCCCAGATCCCTCTAACTGTTTTGTCACATTCCTGTATCCCGCTTACACTATGTAATGATGTACGTAAGCAATTATAATTCATTTATAAATTCACTGCACAATAAATTAACTTTCACATGTCACGCTAACAAAAAATTGGCAATCCAGCGTCACGCTTAGACCCCAATGAGACCCACTCTTATCTTTGTGACAAAATTAATTGTACTGCATTTCTAGTACAATGCATATTTGATTTGTTTTTGTGTCAATTGAAAATAAAGTAATTTTTCAAATAGTCAATGCCAATGCTTATTTAGATACAAAAGACACTTACAATGTATCAGATGTAAAACTGTTTTTTTTTTATAGAGGCAAGTTAGGGAAAGAGATCTATTTTCATATATTGCAACTTACAATATTCAACCAAGTTTATAGTTTGGTTCCCCTGATGCTGTAAGGTAAAATAATGATCCATTACGTATAAACTGACAAATTTTGTACTGCATGGAATTCTGATGTTATTTTGTGACAGCACATGCATGATGGTGCGTGTAATAATGAAATCTGACCCGGATTAACAAGACAGTCTCGGAACT
Organism: Mytilus trossulus; assembly: GCF_036588685.1. Taxonomy (NCBI): domain Eukaryota; kingdom Metazoa; phylum Mollusca; class Bivalvia; order Mytilida; family Mytilidae; genus Mytilus; species Mytilus trossulus. The sequence continues at coordinate 31,868,770 of NC_086383.1, read as the reverse complement.
TTACTACAACTATATATTAAACTATATATATATATATTTAGCTAGTTCAAACACTTATGTCCTACCAGTAAGTTATTTTAGTAAAAATTCAAAGATACTTTGTATTTTATCAGTATGTGCAATTATTTCCTATCTTACATGTCTTAAGCTACATGTACTTTGATGGATTGTAGTAGTAAGCTCCCTTCCTTATTTACAGAACAGATAATATATCTTATCATAGAAAAAAAGGTAGCAATAAGACTGTATGAAAAATAAGGAGATGATGTATGACCACCAATGAGACAAATACCTGTCACCGTATGGTCTTCACAAACCAATAGGCCAGTTCCTGGATATGGTTTTCAGACGATTCTGTCATGCGACTTCTATCACCACTTGACAAAAATGTATGCATAGAAATTAAACACAGGTTGAGCAAACGGGTGAAAAGGTTTCATTAAATACTGCACAAAATATTTGGGAAATTAAAATATGAAAGGATGGTCACCCTCCCTCAGTCATAAATATGGCAATCACTATAGTGTACTTACGAAATATTAATTTAATCTATACTACCCTACAGAATGACGATTATCAAAGTGCTGGAAATTTTTAATAGAGCAGGGATAAATGACGTCATATATAGGAGTGTGAAATTGACAATCTTTTCCGGTGAAAGACACGATTCCAGATATTACCTACAATAAGAAACACCAATTATTTCCCAGAAAACCACAACAATACTTAATTGATGGGCGGTGCCCCAGATATTATGTTACGCCACACTTGGAGTGGTTTATTTAAGCAGTAATGATTATTTACAGAAAGACTTTTGGCGGAGAAAAGTGATAGGGCTTTCATGTACATGTACAAGCAATTGGAACTATAATGACCTTAATGCTAATACATTTCTGAGAGTTTTCCACACCTATTTAGTCTGGAGAGTTAGCCACTAGTCCCTTGCCGTAGACTATAGTAATATTTCATTCGGACCAGTAAATATTTGAATACCTTTGCTCAGACACACAACAAAAATGCATATGGGAATACTGCATGGTCTTCTTTCTCCGTACTAATCGGACAAGTTTTTAGTGCACTGCTTAATCCAGGGGAACATATAATAACCGTGTACATAGCAGACTATATGGAAATGGTAGTTATTTACTGGTTAGAAAACTTGTTAAAAAATGAAAAGTATGCATGCATTGCTTTTCAGTCAACAATACATCATGTACATGTTCAAGTCATGCATGTGGATAGATATCGTATATTGTTTTCTGTCACAGCACTTGTTTTCTGTTAATGGGGAGGTGTTTCTATCCACACTCGTACGAAATTTGGTGATTTTTCGTACGAGTGTGGATAGTTAACCCCAACATTGACAAAAACTAGCGCACGTTTTCTAAACATCACATAACACTGCTTGGTATCTTCGCCTTCGCCATCGAAGTCTGGGACTATAAATGTCACAAGGGGGTCTCTCAAATACTTCCCGATGAATAATTATACTTATTCAATTAGAATCAATCATATCGTTCTAAGGGACAGTTTGTCGCCGGATGATTTATCTGGCAACAGCATGGCAATTAACATGTGGTTGCCCGTTAAAATTGACATTCTGCGACTAATTCTAAGTAAATACGAGTATTTATCGCTTGAATTACAACTTACCTATTGACAACAATCATTCTTGCTATCCTACATGACTTGTCTGCAAAATAAACTACAAAACTGCAGCAAATTTCACGTTTATACACGAAAATTCCTTCCTGTTGAAAACCCAGACAGGTGCTCGATTCATTCATACTACAAGCATGTTTCCGACCCCGACACAATTTGATTGGTCGTTTGATCAAAAAAGGCGGGGCCTAAACCGCGATAAAAAAAACCCAGCTAAATTTAAAAAACTTTACGTAAATCTTTCAATATGAGATTAAATATCAGTCACCTTTATATACTTGCATCATATTTTAATAGTTTTATTAACAGTTCAACGTCTTAATAAGTGGAACTAACAAATGTAACGTTCCGACGCCGAGATTTATCTGATGACGTCATGAATAATAATGAGGAAAATAGAGCTATCTGCGCTTGTTAAAAAATACGGGAAAATAATAGAAAAAATGCCTTAAAATACCCGCGTCGGAGAAACATACTAGTACACTGTAGGCTGCAACAAAAAAAATATTTTAATTATATGTTATCTAGCACGTATTATACATGTCTAGTGCATATTCTTTTTATAACTTTTTAAAATGTTTATTTGTGTTCAATGTAGGTTTGTAACAGTCACTGATATTTGTAACGCTGTCAACAATCATTTATAGTGTAAACACATTTGAAAGCGCTTATCACTCCCAAACCCCAAAATCTGCAACAATAGATTTATAAAGCATAACTATGACTGATAAAATGGTATTTGTTAGCTATATATAATAGTCTTTAAAAAATCAATATTGTGTAATGACATTTTTACAAACATTCGGTATCGACAGACGAAACACAATATGACCACCAACAATGAACACAATTTACTTTTATATACAAACTGTTAAAATCAGTTCATATCGCAACATTTAAAGTATCATATTATCCTTTTAAAACGTTTGTTCGACAATCATACAGGTAACCGTGACTTGTTTATAAGTTACGCAGTGTTTCCTTCCTGGTTACAATATCTAAACTGAAAACGGCCATTTTATTATCATGATTATTTGCAATTCAGGTAAATATCAGGTGAATTTTCATTTTTATCAATTTGACGTGTTTAAATGTGAGTTGACAATGCATTTACCGTTTTGAGATGGTAATTTATACGTGATTTAAGAGACAAGCTTAACAATTATGGAATATGACCGACATGAAAAATGTAAACAATGTGAAATAATTTAAAACGAGGTAACTAATAACTTAGTTCATAACAGAACAATTTACCATCAAATGACAACAACTGAACGTTTTTAAGAAGAACGTCTATAGTCACAATGAATTAACACGTATCGATGTATCAAAATGTAAAGATTATCTTCTATCGTCTTTGCCTGTTTAAACATATCGTTTATTGTTCATTTAATTAAGGTTCCACTAAAGTCAAAATATAGGACACTTCATAAACATCTAAACTTTGCCTGTATTTTTCAACCTATAATGAATAAAGTCATAAACTATGAGAACATATGTTCATTTAAACATACTTTATATATACACATTGTGTAAATTGTAAATAAACTTGAAATTGTTATGTTGTTGCCAAACCGGTTCTTGGGGTGAACACTAAATTTTCAAAAAAATCTATAGGCCTGCAAGACGACTTAATTTGCTTAAAATTGGTATGGACAAATACTGTTGCATGTAATGCAGGGCATGCGGATGCTGATTTGTCACATACATATGTTTTAATGGCATATTTGTCCAATTTCTGGATTGTACCTTCGATATTCGTTCACTTAGATACATAAAATTAACTGAAACTCGAAAATCAATACATTTTATAAAAAATCAACATGCGCTTGCCCTGCATTCCATGTAATAGTTTTCGTTCATACCAATTTTAAGCAAATTAAGTCGTCTTGCAGGCCTCCAGATTTTTTTGAAAATTTATTGTTTACCCCAAGAACCGGTTTGGCCACAACATAACAATTTCAAGTTTATTTACAATTATACAGTGTGTATATGTAAAGTATGTTTAAATGAACATATGTTCTCATAGTTTATGACTTAATTCCTTATAGGTGGAAAAATACAGGCAAAGTTTAGATGTTTATGAAGTGTCCTATATTTTGACTTTAGTGGAACCTTAAGGTTTATGTACCCTTCTGTAGCCATTTTTGTACGAACTTTTCAAACTTCAATTGTATCAAAACTACAGATATAATGAATAATAGAGATAAGCCATTTTGTACATGTTCCAAGGGGAAACTTGATGCAAAGCATTATTTTTTACTGTTCCATTGCATTTAATAGAAAAAGAGGACTTTGTGGCAAATAAATCAAGATTTTTATAGAAAATCCACAGCCTTTATCCTTGTACTCTCATATTTGGCAATTTGATGACTGATATGTATAGGATTATTGCATGCAGTGCTAGCATTGATTTCCTTAAAACAAGTTTATAAATGTAGTTATTGGTTAAGACAAGTATAAATATGGCCAAAATCAAGTACACCTTTTAGGGTGCGCTCGACTTTAGTGACTCAGCACGAGGTGTTTTGGCATTTACAGGTTACTTAGAACTTTTTGTAAAAAATAAACACTAGCACATCATAGAAAATCAAGTGAGTAATTTACGTTTCAAATTTTATAACAAAAATCTCTGTATTAAAGGCTGTGGATTTTCTATAAAAATCTTGATTTATTTAATAATGCTTTGCATCAAGTTTCCCCTTGGAACATGTACTAAATGGCCTATCTCTATTATTTATTATATCTGTAGTTTTGATACAATTGAGGTTTGAAAAATTCGTACAAAAATGGCTACAGAAGGGTACATAAACCTTAACACTATAAATCTGTCAAGTTGCGGTTTGCAATTTCTTCATGTATCTATATACAATTGGTAGATAAGCTTTACTACTTAAAAATTTAAAACAGAATACGAATGGAACAGACATGTACATGAATCTAACTCTGATACTCTGATTTTTTTAAATGCCAAGAGTGTAAAATAAGTTCAGGGGAAATCGTCCACAAAAAAATTGAGTAACGAAAACAGTGCGTCGCACTTCACATTTGATTTTGCTTTTCATGTGCTTTGAACCGAGTACAACGGACGGGTCTCTTAGATGGCTTCCTCTACCAAAACAACAAACAGTACTGAAATTGGTGCTTAACACAAATCAATCAATAGTATGTAATGGCCCTGTTGTATATTGGAGTTTAACTAAAAAAACAGATGTGTTATGCCTTTACTATTACAAGGTTTATGTAATTAAGCTCTCTGCGCACGTTTCTATTTCGTTTAGTATTTTCATATCTTTGAGGTTGACATTGGTTTGAAACAAAGCATATATACAAGGAAACATTAAACATAACGTCAACGTGTAGGAAAGCGTAATGATGTATTTAAATACGTTAGTTGGTTTTTCATAATGACGGCAGGGAGTGATGAATTCACGAAAACTTCCTGTACCCTACTGTTTAAGCTTATAATTAGTGTTGTCAACGGTTAACCGGTTAACCGGTTAATCGGTCGAACGACCGAATACCGAATACCAAAACTGTTAACCGGTTAACCGGACTTTTTTCAATTTTGACAGATTTTATATAAATTTGTATTGAAATCATTAAATAGTTGGGTTTTATTCAAAAATTGTCGTCTTGGTAATTAATTTGACAGATCAATTATCCAGTAAATTGATTGCTATTGTTAATCCTATACACATAAAATTAATTAATTAATTAGAACTTGTCTCTCAGCTCGGGGCAGGATCTTAAAGAAACATAATTAGTATATATGTTTTTTTAACAGTAGCTCTAAATCAGTAATGCGTTTAAATTTTAAGATTAACTTCATTATTTTGTTTCTGATTTAATAGTGTCTAACCCTTCACCTAAATGTACAACCTCCGTCTCGCAAAGCTTAGTCTTACTTTAAACGAATTGCTAGTTAAAAAAATATATAATGCATTCCAATTTGAATATACTCAATGTATAGTATTACGTGATAGTACGAGTAAAATACAAAGTAAATTAACGGTGACCTATAGTTGTGAATTTGTGTGTCATTTTTTAAAATCTCTTTGTGGAGAATTGTCTCATTGACAATCATCTTGTTTTTATCATTAAACATTTTAATTGAAACACTCCACATCATTTTCGGAGTCAACAAGTGAAAAGGAAAGAGTAATTAGTTTCAGACATATTCAATTCTTCGAGATCAAGAAGGTTTTTCTATTTTTCTGAAGTTGGTACAAACGCTATAGTTGATACGGTGTAGTTGATTATTAAAATTCAAACTTCGGCAGGAATCCTCACACACAAGCCTTATAACAAAGAGGACAAACTTCAATTCTAAAAGCATAAATTTATGACTTGGATGAAAGGTTGTCAAATTGACACTCATACCACTTGAGGTATTTATAAGGCTTTCACGCACCAACTCAAACTACCAGTTAACCGGTTAATCGGTCGAACGATTATCCGAGTAACCGGTTAGGCAAAAGTGTACGATTTGACAACACTACTTATAATGACTACCCGATTGGTTGATTTGATTTCTTGTGTTTTAACAATCTTTTTTAGTTATATACTATGTTTTATATCTATCAATCTATACTGATAGAAATGATTATATTTTTCATCTATTAAATTAAAAAATGCAAGTGTTTGTATTGTATTTAAATTGTATTAGTTGCTTTCTTATTAGAATTATGTGTAAGAAACAGCTTAACTTTTCTCTTGAATCTACATCGTCATTGCAAATTAATTATTCATTGTCCATTCCACTTTGTCTTTGTTTGCTTGATTTTCGAATTGCTCGGTTGATTTTTCGACACTTCTAATAATCGAGCTTTCATTAGAAGGGATAAATAAAATAATTAAGAAACTTGTACACTTTGGAAGAATGTAGCCTAACACTGATGTGAGCACGAAATAGATTTTAGAAAAACGAGAAAAAAATGTCACTGCTACCAAATCAATATCAAATTTGGACAGTACGGACCTTTGATGATGAGAACAATGAAACTAAATGACGAATCTCGCGATCTGACGTCCTGTCCCGTAGTTATATATTTTATACCTTTGTATCTTACGAATGCAAACGTATAATTATTTTCTTATATTTTTTCAACATGGAACACATTGTCTATTACAGATGGTTGAAGTAAGCAAATTGAACAAACAACTTAACAAGAAATGTGGAAGTTTCATCGTATCTGTGGTAAAAACATTTCCCTGGAAAACAATTGTACCACTGCTAAGCGAATAAATCCAACAGATAGATATGCACATGGTATTTGTTTTACCAACACACCATTAGTGAATGGCAAAGTTTATGAAATACAAGTGGACGAGCTAGATACCAAATCGAGTTTTACACTTGACTTAGGTACTTTTTGTTATCATACTTTACAAACTAATAATAATTTCATTGAAAGGTTGATAGAATCGCTATTAAAAAAAATCCTAGCTTTTGTCTTAGAAAAACATGTATCAGATTCAATCGAAAATAGTTTTACTGAGTATTCTTTATCTTTTACTTTTTCTTATTTTATGTGTAAGTGTAAGAAAATAAAAAAATGGCAGCTGTAATATTTGTAAGTTAAGACTGTTACAATGTTGAGTGGTAAATTTCTGGCACTTCCCATCTCTTATCAATTTCATTATAATTCTGCATTTCTATTCCCTTTTCACAATGTTTTATATCAATTTAATATCATCCATTCCCTATTATTGTCTGCGTTTTTGTCGACTTTGTGACAATTTCAGAATTCACTTAAAATGGAACACTGCAGTAATTTTTATCAGACAAGCATTATAAAGTAATCTGTTCAGTCAACAATGTGAAATGATAATCGTTTAACTTAAACGCAGCGATGTTAAAACACTGGACACTTTAATTTGCAAAACACTCATTTGCAAATCCGCCGCCGCCTCAAACAAAAGCTACAATATCATATATATAACCAAAATGTGTGGAATTACATGGGATTCAATAATTTCATTGGTTTTCTACTGTTTCTTTCATATTTATTTTGTAATTTGAATTATAAAAACATGGGATTTTCAATATCCCATGGGACAAGGCAAAATCCCATGGGATTGACCATTATCCCATGGGATTTTTTTTGGTCCCATGGGATAATTGTAGTCCCATGGGATATTTGTTGTCCCATGGGACAAAAAAAATCACATGGGATTTTTATTATCCCATGGGATTTTTAATATCCCATGGGACAAATTAAAATCCTATGGGATTCTAATTGTAAATATATAGATATAATTATACAGTAATGTGTATGTTACAATGTATTCTATTTGGTAGTAAATTAATACAATATGAATCTTTTTAATTGAATATCTTTTTTTCTTGGGAAATGTTAATTTAGCATATTGTTCTATAACTGTTCAAAACTAAACTTTTAAACAACAAAGCAGATACTGTAAGTATCAATATATGTTTATTCATGAATTACAGAATACTTTCTTGAAACACAATTATTTACCATTTGAAATCAATAAAACCTCTATTGTTAGGCTTAACATACTAGCAGCTATTTAAGTAAATCTATTTTTTTCACAATATCCCTCAACACAAAACATTAATAGTTTCTTATCATCCAGCATTGTTTGATGGTATAGTCCACTTTTTGGTCATTCAGCACAGAACTTTGACATTATTGTGGTTTCAATATTTTTTTGTATTTAAAAGAGCTTCAAATCATTGACTGAGTGATGAAAATAATAACTGATCCAACTTTTGTCTTTGAATTTATTCTGGTCTTGTTTCTATGTTTTCTCCATTTATTCTAGGTGGTGAATTTCAATCCTTCTGAAAAAGAAGCACTAAAATCTAAAGTAATGTATTATACAAAATTGTTTGCATAAACGTAGCAATAATATGATTTTCAATAAAAAATAGCTATGCGGTATGGATTTTACTGATTGTTAAAGGTTGTCCGGTGTCATCAGTTGCTAACGGCCTACATCCTTTGGTCTCTGATGGAGAGTTGTCAAATTAGCAATATACCACATCTTCCTATTCTAATACCATATAACAATCAATTAATTTGTTCTTCTTTATAACATTTGGGTATTTTCCCAAGTTATATACATAATATATATACTGTAAATTGAGAATTAATGCGAGTTTTTTTTTATTGCGAAAAAATGCAACAGAGTTGTAAACACAATAATTTAAACTCGCATTATGAAATATTTTGTATGTATTAAACAGGATTTTTTTCTCAAAATCGTAAAATTTAAAATCACATTTAAGTCTAAAATGACAGAATCGCAATAACAAACATGACAAATGCATGCAATAATTTATGAATTTACAGTATAAAGATCAATGTTAAAACTTTAGACAACTATAATAACATTCCATTATTCACAAGAATTTGCAATATATTGTACAAAATGCAGACAACAGAAACAATATTGCTTTAAGCTTTTGAAGTTCTGACAGATTTCAATTTGTGTTTTATTTCAATGAAAAAATACCTTGAACTCTTTGAACATATTGGAAATTATAGCATTGATACCAAAAAATTATGTATGTTTCATCCTTATTTTTGTGTTGTTGGCTTGCTGTCTCATTTTAAAATATACATTTATACGTACATCAATAATCTTCTTCTTTATTAAAAGTAACTAGAGGCTCTAAAGAACCTGTGTCGCTCACCTTGGTCTATGTGCATATTAAACAAAGGACACAAATGGATTCATGACACAATTGTATTTTGGTAATGGTGATGTGTTTGAAGTTCTTACTTTACTCAACGATTTTGCTTCTTACAATTATATCTATAATGAACTTTGCCCATTAATAACAGAAAACTATATTTGGTAAAAATTTACATAAATTTACCAAATTAATGAAAAATTAATTAATAAAAATTTACTATAAAGGCAATAACTCCTTAAAGGGTCAATTGACCATTTAGGTCATGTTGACTTATTTGTAGAACTAACTTTGCTGAACATTATTGCTGTTTACAGTTTATCGCTATCTATAATTATATTCAAGATAACCAAAAACGGAAAAATTTCTTTAAAAATTACCAATTGGAGGGCAGCAACCCAACAACCAGTGGTCCAATTCATCTGAAAAATTCAGGGCAGATAGATATTCAGACTTGATTAACATTTTAACTTCTTGTCAGATTTGCTCCAAATGCTTTGGTTTCATAGTTATAAGCCAAAAACTGCATTTTACTCCTATGTTCTATTTTTAGCTGTGGCAGCCATCTTGGTTGAATGGCCAGGTCATCGGACACATTTTTCAAACTAGATACCCCAAAGATGATTGTGGCCAAGTTTGGATTAATTTGGCCCAGTAGTTTCAGGGAAGATTTTTGTAAAAGATTACTTTAATTTACGAAAAATGGTTAAACATTGACTATAAAGGGCAATAACTCCTAAACAAGTCAACTGACCATTTTGGTAATTTTGACATTTTTGTAGATCTTACTTTGCTGAACATTATTGCTGTTTACAGTTTATCTCTATCTATAATAATATTCAAGATAATAACCAAAAATAGCAAAATTTCCTCAAAATTACCAATTCAGGGGCAGCAACCTAACAACAGGTTGTCTGATTCATCTGAAAATTTCAGGGCTGATAGATCTTGACCTGATAAACATTTTTACCTCATGTCAGATTTCCTCTAAATGCTTTGGTTTTTGAGTTATAAGCCAAAAACTGCATTTTACCCCTATGTTCTATTTTTAGCCGTGGCGGCCATCTTGGTTGATTGACCAGGTCACGCTACACATTTCTTTAACAAGATACCCCAAAGATGATTGTGGCCAAGTTTGGATTAATTTGGCCCAGTAGTTTCAGAGGAGAAGATTTTTGTAAAAGATAACTTTAATTTACGAAAAATTGTTAAAAATTGACTTTAAAGGGCAATAACTCCTAAAGGGGTCAACTGACCATTTTGGTCATGTTGACTTTTTTGTAAATCTAACTTTGTTGAACATTATTGCTGTTTGCAGTTTATCTCTATATATAATAATATTCAAGATAATAACCAAAAACAGCAAAATTTCCTCAAAATTACCAACTCAGTGGCAGCAACCCAACAACGGGTTGACCGATTCATCTGACAATTTCAGGGCAGATAGATCTTGACCTGATAAACATGTTTACCCCATGTCAGATTTCCTCTAAATGCTTTGGTTTTTGAGTTATAAGCCAAAAACTGCATTTACCCCTATGTTCTATTTTTAGCCGTGGTGGCCATCTTGGTTGGTTGACCAGGTCACGCCACACATTTTTTAAACTAGGTACCCCAATTATGATTGTGGCCAAGTTTGGTTTGATTTGGCCCAGTAGTTTCAGAGGAGAAGATTTTTGTAAAAGCTAACGCCAGACGACGCCGGACGCCGGATGCCAAGTGATGAGAAAAGCTCACTTGGCCCTTTGGGCCAGGTGAGCTAAAAGTGTGATATTTTTGATTTTGATATCCCAAAACATTATAGTTCTATCAAATAACTTATTACCAAAAACACCAATGTGTTTGATATTAATTTTAAGACATGTATAAATGTTCCAAACCATATCAGTATTTGGATCTTATGTTTACGGTCCAGAACTTTCAGTCCCACCATATGTGCACAGTCAGACCATTTAAGTATACTTGTACTGTCTGGTACCAGCTCGACCAAACCTGTGTTTTTATTTTAACTGCAATTAAACTTTTTGTATTATAAATCTATTAAATATTTCAGTTATGTTGATCTGTACTGTACATTTGTTTCTAATAAACTTGACCAACTTCTTAAAATTGGGCAGACTATGCGTACAGTCCAAATACTTGTATGTTCTGGAACATAAACATGATTAACAAGCATTTGGCAGGATGTCATTCTAAAATCTCATTAATATTAGTACTAAATTTTGAGTATATACATGTAAATCCATAAGTTACTTACTGAAATTCATGGCGAACACTCACCAAAAACTTAAAGAGGATACAATTTAGAGAAAAGACTGGACAGATGAATGCACTAACACTATCAAAACAAAGCATAAAACTTACCGAAAAACAAGATGTTTTACATTAATCCAGGAGCAGGATAATTGAAAAGTTGTTTTTTTCTTTCTCTGCTGTCCATCATATAACCTTTGAATTCATTCATGCAAAATATGAAAATCTGCAAAGGTAAGACCTTGAACCTCAGCTTATCCACATTTTGAATTTTGAACTGCATACTTGTCCTTTTTCATCTTGCTGACAACCTAAACATAAAAAAATGATAAAAACATAATTCTAGATTGACTTTGTGTTTTTATTTTTGTTGGTACATTTAAATAATTTTCTCAACTTTAAAACGAAAACATCATCACCAAAAAGGAAGTCATACTAACCTCCGAAATATTTAAACAAACCGAAATCATTACTTGATTGAAGATCTTGTCGTAAATTAATGGCATAGATACTCTTATTTTTGAAAACTTGATGTCTATTGCATACTTATATTCCTTTGAACGAGAGTATGCATATTTAGATGGACTCTATGAACTTTAATGTTAAATAAGAATGATTAATTTAACAGTTTTTCAGCTCTATGTGTACATTTTGAGAGAATCTTGCAATACTGTATATTCTGATATTCAGAACTTATTGTGAGGTTTTTATTAATACAACTGAAAGCTGTATCTCATTTTCATTTCTGATACATATTTATGAGCTGAAGACCAGTGCCGAAATTTTCTCACTGCATTGAAGACCCATAGGTGACCTTCGGCCGTTGTCTGCTCTTTGATTGGGTTGTTGTCTCTTTGTCAAATTCCCAGTTTCCACTTCGCATTTTATAACATGTATGCTGATTTTTCTTAAATTACAATATTCAATCATGCAATTTTGTCCATTATTGAAAATACAGTAAGCAAAAATAAATGCACAAAAAAATTAACATTGTTATATATATATATGTAAAAGGCTTTTTTTAAAATTCAAAACAGTTGCCTACACTGTCAACATGACTGTTAATTTCCTTTGTTTGATTTCATATTTTTAAAGCCTTTATAGCTAGCAAGATGGTATGCCGGGGTGGATCCCGCCATTTTAAAAAGCGGGGGGTTCCCAACCCAAGACAAAGGGGATGGTCCTATATTCATTTAATTTATTTTATTGTCTCATACAAGAATATATATATGGTTTGAGGGTGGGGATCTCGAATTTTTTTAACCTAATCACTGGGGATCTCAACCATTTAAAAGTTTCTCAAACATGTGGGGGTGGGGGTGACCCCCATGGACTCTCCATATATTTCATTTGATTTGTTTTATTGTTCTATACAAGAATATATGTATGTGGTATAGGGGTGGGGATCTTGACCGTTTACAAGTTTTCAAACTAGAGGGGGTGGGACTTCCCTTTTATTTTATTTCATTAATTTTATTGTCCCAGACAAGAATATATATGGTTTAGGGGTGGGGATCTGGATCGTTCACAAAATAATAGCACATTCTCAAATTGAACAGGGTGGGGTAACCCCAAAGACCTCTTTTTTATTTCATTTCATTTGTTTTATAGTCCCATTCAAGAATATATATGGTTTAGGGGTGGGGATCTGGACGGTTTACAAGATAATAGCATATTCTCAAATTGAAGGGGGTGTGGATTACCAAAATACCTTTTAATAGGTCCCAATGCACAGATAGTTTACATAATTTTCCCTTGATTTACACTTTAGAATATACACCATTGTACACTATACACGTGTGATTTTTTTAAAAAAAGATAATACAACTGAAGACCACAGTGGTGGATCCAGAATTTTTCATAAGTGGGGGCCCACCGACTGCCTAAGAGGGGCCTGCTCCTGAAATGCCTCAGTGATTCCATATATAATCAACCATTTTTTTTTCCCAAAAAGGGGGCCCTGAACTCCTGATCCCCCCTTTTTTCCCCTCATTTCAATCACCTTGATATAAATTTAGTTTTATCACTTACAATAGGAATGGTTTGAATTGCCCAATAATTCTTATATACCCTTAATATCAACATATTTCATTTTTGATAAATGAAAGGCAAAAGTTTTCTATGGTAGAAATGAATATAGTGGGAAGCTTTCAGATTCACACCGTGCCGGTGGCTGTGTTCAAAGTGCTGGGTTTTTATGACCCTCGTTGTTTGCGGACTAACTATTTAGGCCAGTGGTGGATAATATTGTGCGTGCATTAATCTTCTATACCTTCTTAATCAATATATTCAAATACTGACGGCAAGTGTTGTAATGTATCAATGTCTTATTTGAAATTCCGTACGTGCTATTTACACGTGGGATCGAGAGTGCAGGGGAAGGAAACTTGTCAATTATGTTTATTTCTAAGCCAAAATAAAATGAGCCGCCGTAAAATTAACCTTTGGTAGTCCTCAAATTGGCGCAAGAGGCTTTACGGGCTGACTACTAATACATGTCTTAATCTCAAAATAACTCGGCAGCGTCAAATAACAACTGCATGTAAGGCTCGTCTCGGAGGGGGGTCTTTTTTCTGTCTTCTTTTTTTAGTTATATTTTTAATAACTTACACTTTTTTCCATTATTCTCTTTCTTTCACTATTCTTTATTCCTTTTTTTTCTTTGTCCTTTGTTCTCTATTCTGTTAATTCACATCCATACCCTCTTATGTGGACTTACGGTAGACTAGTTTATTTTTTAGTTCTGGCAGAGATATTAGACACAATATATATGTCTCTGGTTCTGGTATTATCAAGTCAATTTTTTTTCATGCAGTCATTTTAATAAACAATTCAACACTATATACACGTTATTTGAATTTTATAAAATCGATGAAGAACATGAATTTGGCAGCTAGTGCCTCGTAAACAGGTAAAGTTCAATTAAAAAATTCTGATCTTCTAGCATTCAACACCAAATTACTAGTCTTACTTGCTGTATATTGATAAATGTGATTGTATATTGTCAATACCTCAACATCGAGAATACGTCATGTGATATGTTGGTCGCTATGTTTGATACGGGGTCACCGGTTGCGGCTTCGAGACAGAGAAAAAAATCCAGGTAAAAAGTGTAAAATTTTGTTTTTGAAAATTTGAGTTGTAAATTTTCCCTAAAAAATTACTTAATTCCGTTCATCTAGTTGTACATTTTCCTAAAAATTTCCGTTCATCTATGGCCGTGTTCACATTGACCTAAATTCGGTGTTGTGTTAGTGTTACTCACACGTAAACTAAACACAATTGCGTTCCCATTGATAAAACTCAATGTTTACATGTAGTTTAAATCATGTTTTACCTACACACAGTCGATAGTCGATGTAGGCCTTGTGTAGGTTAAGTGAACATAACACTAGGCATTTAGGACATTAGTTTTACCGTGTATTTTTGAGTAAAATTGATATTTTTGATAATTATTAGTTGTATAAATTTTACAGATTTTTTTTGGTTAAAAAAATTAACGTACTTTATTAACCCCTAATCAAGACTCAAAGCAGCATCATTGCCGAACCCATAAGGCAGCAACCAATTGATTTTCGGGGGGGGGGGGGGGGGCTATTATAGTTGAGTATAAAACATAAAGGCAAGGGGGTGGGGGTGGTGAGCTATGGATTTGTTTTGGAAACAAAAAATGTTTCCAGTTTTTGGCCCTGAAAAAAATGTGTTTGCTTCACCCTCAGCTGCCACTATATATAATGCTAAAATTGATTTCGACTTGTCACCAAAATTTTTCCTGAAAAAAATCAACAGCTCACGCCCCCTCCCCCTCCATAAAAAATGAAGTAAATAGTTGCTGCCTCCCGAATCGACTTGACGTACACAGAAATATTCCAAATTGGTCTTTACTCAAAAAACGATTCACGCATAAATGCATGACTAAAATAAGTGTGATGTAAATGATATGTTTGTCTAGTATCTCAGATCCGTTAAATAACACGTAAAATAAATTAAAAAAAAACGTTACCCTATTCCTTTACCAAATACTCCTTGGAGAAGAAATACCATTTGAAACGAACAGAAAAGATAAAAATGTAGTGATCCCTAATACCTCAATCCTTTTTTTTCGGCTGTAAGCACGCTGTTGCAGCTAACGTTTTCTAATGCGTTATCGAGACATCTCTAGTATATTCAAACTACTGCAAATTATAAAAATGGCTTTCATAAAGTAGCAACCACTTAACTTAAATAAAAAGGGGAAGGGTTATTTTTTTGATCTGAGTCAGATTTTTTTTCGCGCGTACGTTTTTATTCCTTTTTTATCGATGCTGGTGATCAAATACTTTTTTTTTCAATATTTAACACTATAATGTATGGGGAAGCTCTTGATTCAGAATACATTTTTTTTTTCATTTGTATGACCATTTTTTTTTTATCAAATTGGGGATCGGAATATTTCCATTCCCATCCCCCAACCCCCTTTTGAAGTCAAATGGTTGTTTCCTTGCCGCTAGAAAAAATTTTCCAAAAATTTTGAATTCAGTTCTACGTAATGAACATTTAAATGACATATGGTTTACAAGTGGGAACAAATCGTATGTACAGGTAGCTAAACAAGGTGTATAGATGTGAACAAATGTAATGTGAAACCAGTGTACACTACACTAAACTAATTGCAAACATGTTTACTCTACACAGCGTTTGGTGTGAACACGGCCTATTATGGGTATAAACAAAAACTGAACAAGAAAAGTATTAGTAAACAGACAGAAAGTCGTTGAATTAAATATTTTACAATTGTTTAAATATATGAGAGAATGTTTAAGGCGAATTTTCTTTAATAACAGATAAATGTATTTTAAGTTCAGGACATGATTTATTCTTCGGGTACGTCTAAACAACCGCTCAGGACCTCCTGGGTGCACCCAGGACATACAAAGTGCACTCAGGACCATGCATTACCGACATTGTATCTGCACACATGATGGATGTTTATATTCGTTATACGCTTCTTATTTAAGAGTTAAATTTTGGTAGAATTTGAAATCGTAGGGGCGGATCCAGTCATTTTAAAAAGGGGGGCTAACCCAGGACAAAAAAGGGGAGGGGGGTTCAACTACATGTCCCCATTCAAATGCATTGATCGGCAAAAAAAAGGGGGGTTGGGACCCCCCCCCCTTCTGGATCCCCGCCTGAATCGAACTTAGATAGATATGTTAATTCTTATAAAATAATGAGGGCACGTGTCACTGATTACACAACTACTGAGCCATGAATAATCCAATCAACAAAATTGATTGGATTATCTTTATGGTTTTTTAGGAATTGTATCGTTAGTTCAGTTTTACCTTTAACATAAATTTGCATATAGAAAAAATAAAATATCTCATTCGATGTACTTTTTCAGTTTATTTTTCATGATGACGGGTAAATTAATTTGTTGTGTTTTGCAGTTCACGAATAAAGATAATTATTTTAAAGTTGCGTTTTTTTCTGTAACAAGTTCGATTTTTGTTTTTCAGTTTCATTCTTTTCTCTCTCTCTCTCTCTCTCTAAATCAAGTTTTTAAACAAACACAATGTTGACTGAATATCAAATTTTATTGAATTTGTATATCTTTATTGTCAACAAACCAGTATACAAGAGAAGACAATTATATATGGAACGCGGGAAGCACATTAATAGATAATCACAGTTTATCGCCGACAATGATAGATTATCGGTCGACCATTATAGATGTACGGCGTAAAGTATACTTTACGGTCGACCATCATAGATGGTCTAATTAATGTGACTCGCGCGCAGACAATGATAGTTACTTCTTTGATAATGCATTAACAGTCGATAAGGTGAATTGTTTCGACAATGATAGTTAACCTCGACCAAGTGAATTAAAACACAAGTCGTAAATTCGATAATTTTAGATAAAACCACAAATGCTAGCCAATTGTAAAATCGATTTTGATTGGCGGTCAACTTTTTTTACTACTAGTGTAACAGAATGGACACAAGCGGGACATAGTTTCCAATTTTCAATCCACGAATAATAAAGCTTCTTAAAGAATAAACTTGTAAAATTTAAAAGTTCCACACTTAAATAAGTTTTGTTTTCTCTATCGATTACAAAGTAAAATACCTTTTATTATCATATACATGTATATTTGTATTTGTACAGGTAAATGGATATTACAGGTGTCTAGATTATCACAGGTTTACCAGTTATATTGCTAAAAGGTGTCAGAAGTTAAATTTCTATAACAACTGGCCCCTATAAACGTTGACATAACAGAGGAAAAGAAATAAAGGTTTTTTTTGAAGAATGTTATAATCAATAAATTAATTCGCAACTGTTCAACAGTATTTAAAGAAACAAATTTTCAACATTCATAAACAAGAAATCGTTAAAGATTTATGCTCTATGGTTCTTTTTTTGATGTTGTACTTATTTGAGTTTTTCTTATGAACAGAAATCTATATATCATTTCATATAATATTTTATGAAGTTAGTGTGTCCAAGGAATATTATTGTATATTTTAATATACAATTCCTTGGTGTGTCTTAAACCAGGCTCAAGCTAGCAGCCACTCGCTAGCAGCCACTTCGCTAGCAGCCAGTTTTCAGATATGTCTATAAACCCAAAAATTATATAAGATTCAAACGTACTTTAAATGTTTTTATCAATCATATTATCACAAAATAATCTGTTTTTATATAAGAGTGAGCAGCCGAAGACACTATTTAATGTTTTTTTTTCAAATTAACATGTAATTTCCTGTTCATTACTTAATTCGCTTTTCATTTCCCAAACAGCGTGCTGTGCGCACTTTTAAATAGTGTATGAACAATAGTAAATAGCTATGTACTTATTTAAATGCTAGCAACATTGTTGTTACATGACATCGACTTTTCCATAAGAAATCAATTTTGTGACATTGTAAGAAATAGCTTTCCATAGTCTCGGCATCCTGTCAAGTAGTTCCTAAAAAGTATCAATAGTTTTGCATTACAAGAATAGAAAATTGCACTCGTGCTTTCCTATTTTTTTGTCAGACAAATTTGTTTTGACAAAAGATTCTTCTTCTGAACAAGCGGAATTCGCTCACAGTTGATTATACGAGAGGTTTATTTGTTGTACTTAATGTATGGTGTGCACGGAAAATAAAAATTAGCAATTTATAAAAGAAACCTATCTTTGGACCTATGGTGAAGACAAACTATGAGTTGTCCCACCTGGACCTTTTGGCCCATTGGACCCTAGCCCATTACCTACCATTTCCACCTAGTGGCTGAAAAAGTATTGCCGTAGGGAATTTTTTATACTCTTTTAAAAATTGGGGTACGGCATTTTTTTTAAATCTAACTTTGGACCCATGGTGAGGACAAACCATAAGTTGTCCCACCTGGACCTTTTGACCCATTGGACCTTAGACCCTTACCTATCATTTGCACCTAGTGGGTAAAAAAGTATTGCCGTAGGGAATTTTTGACAGACTTTTGAAAATTTGGGGTAGGCATAATGACCCTTAAGACCTAAGTTCGGACCTGTGGTGAAGACAAACTATGAGTTGTCCCACCTGGACCTTTTGGCCCATTGGACCCTAGCCCATTACCTACCATTTCCACCTAGTGGCTGAAAAAGTATTGCCGTAGGGAATTTTTTATACTCTTTTAAAAATTGGGGTACGGCATTTTTTTTAAATCTAACTTTGGACCCATGGTGAGGACAAACCATAAGTTGTCCCACCTGGACCTTTTGACCCATTGGACCTTAGACCCTTACCTATCATTTGCACCTAGTGGGTAAAAAAGTATTGCCGTAGGGAATTTTTGACAGACTTTTGAAAATTTGGGGTAGGCATAATGACCCTTAAGACCTAAGTTCGGACCTATGGTGAAGACAAACTATGAGTTGTCCCACCTGGACCTTTTGGCCCATTGGACCCTAGCCCATTACCTACCATTTCCACCTAGTGGCTGAAAAAGTATTGCCGTAGGGAATTTTTTATACTCTTTTAAAAATTGGGGTACGGCATTTTTTTTAAATCTAACTTTGGACCCATGGTGAGGACAAACCATAAGTTGTCCCACCTGGACCTTTTGACCCATTGGACCTTAGACCCTTACCTATCATTTGCACCTAGTGGGTAAAAAAGTATTGCCGTAGGGAATTTTTGACAGACTTTTGAAAATTTGGGGTAGGCATAATGACCCTTAAGACCTAAGTTCGGACCTGTGGTGAAGACAAACTATGAGTTGTCCCACCTGGACCTTTTGGCCCATTGGACCCTAGCCCATTACCTACCATTTCCACCTAGTGGCTGAAAAAGTATTGCCGTAGGGAATTTTTTATACTCTTTTAAAAATTGGGGTACGGCATTTTTTTTAAATCTAACTTTGGACCCATGGTGAGGACAAACCATAAGTTGTCCCACCTGGACCTTTTGACCCATTGGACCTTAGACCCTTACCTATCATTTGCACCTAGTGGGTAAAAAAGTATTGCCGTAGGGAATTTTTGACAGACTTTTGAAAATTTGGGGTAGGCATAATGACCCTTAAGACCTAAGTTCGGACCTGTGGTGAAGACAAACTATGAGTTGTCCCACCTGGACCTTTTGGCCCATTGGACCCTAGCCCATTACCTACCATTTCCACCTAGTGGCTGAAAAAGTATTGCCGTAGGGAATTTTTTATACTCTTTTAAAAATTGGGGTACGGCATTTTTTTTAAATCTAACTTTGGACCCATGGTGAGGACAAACCATAAGTTGTCCCACCTGGACCTTTTGACCCATTGGACCTTAGACCCTTACCTATCATTTGCACCTAGTGGGTAAAAAAGTATTGCCGTAGGGAATTTTTGACAGACTTTTGAAAATTTGGGGTAGGCATAATGACCCTTAAGACCTAAGTTCGGACCTATGGTGAAGACAAACTATGAGTTGTCCCACCTGGACCTTTTGGCCCATTGGACCCTAGCCCATTACCTACCATTTCCACCTAGTGGCTGAAAAAGTATTGCCGTAGGGAATTTTTTATACTCTTTTAAAAATTGGGGTACGGCATTTTTTTTAAATCTAACTTTGGACCCATGGTGAGGACAAACCATAAGTTGTCCCACCTGGACCTTTTGACCCATTGGACCTTAGACCCTTACCTATCATTTGCACCTAGTGGGTAAAAAAGTATTGCCGTAGGGAATTTTTGACAGACTTTTGAAAATTTGGGGTAGGCATAATGACCCTTAAGACCTAAGTTCGGACCTGTGGTGAAGACAAACTATGAGTTGTCCCACCTGGACCTTTTGGCCCATTGGACCCTAGCCCATTACCTACCATTTCCACCTAGTGGCTGAAAAAGTATTGCCGTAGGGAATTTTTTATACTCTTTTAAAAATTGGGGTACGGCATTTTTTTTAAATCTAACTTTGGACCCATGGTGAGGACAAACCATAAGTTGTCCCACCTGGACCTTTTGACCCATTGGACCTTAGACCCTTACCTATCATTTGCACCTAGTGGGTAAAAAAGTATTGCCGTAGGGAATTTTTGACAGACTTTTGAAAATTTGGGGTAGGCATAATGACCCTTAAGACCTAAGTTCGGACCTATGGTGAAGACAAACTATGAGTTGTCCCACCTGGACCTTTTGGCCCATTGGACCCTAGCCCATTACCTACCATTTCCACCTAGTGGCTGAAAAAGTATTGCCGTAGGGAATTTTTTATACTCTTTTAAAAATTGGGGTACGGCATTTTTTTTAAATCTAACTTTGGACCCATGGTGAGGACAAACCATAAGTTGTCCCACCTGGACCTTTTGACCCATTGGACCTTAGACCCTTACCTATCATTTGCACCTAGTGGGTAAAAAAGTATTGCCGTAGGGAATTTTTGACAGACTTTTGAAAATTTGGGGTAGGCATAATGACCCTTAAGACCTAAGTTCGGACCTGTGGTGAAGACAAACTATGAGTTGTCCCACCTGGACCTTTTGGCCCATTGGACCCTAGCCCATTACCTACCATTTCCACCTAGTGGCTGAAAAAGTATTGCCGTAGGGAATTTTTTATACTCTTTTAAAAATTGGGGTACGGCATTTTTTTTAAATCTAACTTTGGACCCATGGTGAGGACAAACCATAAGTTGTCCCACCTGGACCTTTTGACCCATTGGACCTTAGACCCTTACCTATCATTTGCACCTAGTGGGTAAAAAAGTATTGCCGTAGGGAATTTTTGACAGACTTTTGAAAATTTGGGGTAGGCATAATGACCCTTAAGACCTAAGTTCGGACCTGTGGTGAAGACAAACTATGAGTTGTCCCACCTGGACCTTTTGGCCCATTGGACCCTAGCCCATTACCTACCATTTCCACCTAGTGGCTGAAAAAGTATTGCCGTAGGGAATTTTTTATACTCTTTTAAAAATTGGGGTACGGCATTTTTTTTAAATCTAACTTTGGACCCATGGTGAGGACAAACCATAAGTTGTCCCACCTGGACCTTTTGACCCATTGGACCTTAGACCCTTACCTATCATTTGCACCTAGTGGGTAAAAAAGTATTGCCGTAGGGAATTTTTGACAGACTTTTGAAAATTTGGGGTAGGCATAATGACCCTTAAGACCTAAGTTCGGACCTATGGTGAAGACAAACTATGAGTTGTCCCACCTGGACCTTTTGGCCCATTGGACCCTAGCCCATTACCTACCATTTCCACCTAGTGGCTGAAAAAGTATTGCCGTAGGGAATTTTTTATACTCTTTTAAAAATTGGGGTACGGCATTTTTTTTAAATCTAACTTTGGACCCATGGTGAGGACAAACCATAAGTTGTCCCACCTGGACCTTTTGACCCATTGGACCTTAGACCCTTACCTATCATTTGCACCTAGTGGGTAAAAAAGTATTGCCGTAGGGAATTTTTGACAGACTTTTGAAAATTTGGGGTAGGCATAATGACCCTTAAGACCTAAGTTCGGACCTGTGGTGAAGACAAACTATGAGTTGTCCCACCTGGACCTTTTGGCCCATTGGACCCTAGCCCATTACCTACCATTTCCACCTAGTGGCTGAAAAAGTATTGCCGTAGGGAATTTTTTATACTCTTTTAAAAATTGGGGTACGGCATTTTTTTTAAATCTAACTTTGGACCCATGGTGAGGACAAACCATAAGTTGTCCCACCTGGACCTTTTGACCCATTGGACCTTAGACCCTTACCTATCATTTGCACCTAGTGGGTAAAAAAGTATTGCCGTAGGGAATTTTTGACAGACTTTTGAAAATTTGGGGTAGGCATAATGACCCTTAAGACCTAAGTTCGGACCTGTGGTGAAGACAAACTATGAGTTGTCCCACCTGGACCTTTTGGCCCATTGGACCCTAGCCCATTACCTACCATTTCCACCTAGTGGCTGAAAAAGTATTGCCGTAGGGAATTTTTTATACTCTTTTAAAAATTGGGGTACGGCATTTTTTTTAAATCTAACTTTGGACCCATGGTGAGGACAAACCATAAGTTGTCCCACCTGGACCTTTTGACCCATTGGACCTTAGACCCTTACCTATCATTTGCACCTAGTGGGTAAAAAAGTATTGCCGTAGGGAATTTTTGACAGACTTTTGAAAATTTGGGGTAGGCATAATGACCCTTAAGACCTAAGTTCGGACCTATGGTGAAGACAAACTATGAGTTGTCCCACCTGGACCTTTTGGCCCATTGGACCCTAGCCCATTACCTACCATTTCCACCTAGTGGCTGAAAAAGTATTGCCGTAGGGAATTTTTTATACTCTTTTAAAAATTGGGGTACGGCATTTTTTTTAAATCTAACTTTGGACCCATGGTGAGGACAAACCATAAGTTGTCCCACCTGGACCTTTTGACCCATTGGACCTTAGACCCTTACCTATCATTTGCACCTAGTGGGTAAAAAAGTATTGCCGTAGGGAATTTTTGACAGACTTTTGAAAATTTGGGGTAGGCATAATGACCCTTAAGACCTAAGTTCGGACCTGTGGTGAAGACAAACTATGAGTTGTCCCACCTGGACCTTTTGGCCCATTGGACCCTAGCCCATTACCTACCATTTCCACCTAGTGGCTGAAAAAGTATTGCCGTAGGGAATTTTTTATACTCTTTTAAAAATTGGGGTACGGCATTTTTTTAAATCTAACTTTGGACCCATGGTGAGGACAAACCATAAGTTGTCCCACCTGGACCTTTTGACCCATTGGACCTTAGACCCTTACCTATCATTTGCACCTAGTGGGTAAAAAAGTATTGCCGTAGGGAATTTTTGACAGACTTTTGAAAATTTGGGGTAGGCATAATGACCCTTAAGACCTAAGTTCGGACCTATGGTGAAGACAAACTATGAGTTGTCCCACCTGGACCTTTTGGCCCATTGGACCCTAGCCCATTACCTACCATTTCCACCTAGTGGCTGAAAAAGTATTGCCGTAGGGAATTTTTTATACTCTTTTAAAAATTGGGGTACGGCATTTTTTTTAAATCTAACTTTGGACCCATGGTGAGGACAAACCATAAGTTGTCCCTGGACCTTTTGACCCATTGGACCTTAGACCCTTACCTATCATTTGCACCTAGTGGGTAAAAAAGTATTGCCGTAGGGAATTTTTGACAGACTTTTGAAAATTTGGGGTAGGCATAATGACCCTTAAGACCTAAGTTCGGACCTGTGGTGAAGACAAACTATGAGTTGTCCCACCTGGACCTTTTGGCCCATTGGACCCTAGCCCATTACCTACCATTTCCACCTAGTGGCTGAAAAAGTATTGCCGTAGGGAATTTTTTATACTCTTTTAAAAATTGGGGTACGGCATTTTTTTTAAATCTAACTTTGGACCCATGGTGAGGACAAACCATAAGTTGTCCCACCTGGACCTTTTGACCCATTGGACCTTAGACCCTTACCTATCATTTGCACCTAGTGGGTAAAAAAGTATTGCCGTAGGGAATTTTTGACAGACTTTTGAAAATTTGGGGTAGGCATAATGACCCTTAAGACCTAAGTTCGGACCTGTGGTGAAGACAAACTATGAGTTGTCCCACCTGGACCTTTTGGCCCATTGGACCCTAGCCCATTACCTACCATTTCCACCTAGTGGCTGAAAAAGTATTGCCGTAGGGAATTTTTTATACTCTTTTAAAAATTGGGGTACGGCATTTTTTTTAAATCTAACTTTGGACCCATGGTGAGGACAAACCATAAGTTGTCCCACCTGGACCTTTTGACCCATTGGACCTTAGACCCTTACCTATCATTTGCACCTAGTGGGTAAAAAAGTATTGCCGTAGGGAATTTTTGACAGACTTTTGAAAATTTGGGGTAGGCATAATGACCCTTAAGACCTAAGTTCGGACCTATGGTGAAGACAAACTATGAGTTGTCCCACCTGGACCTTTTGGCCCATTGGACCCCTAGCCCATTACCTACCATTTCCACCTAGTGGCTGAAAAAGTATTGCCGTAGGGAATTTTTTATACTCTTTTAAAAATTGGGGTACGGCATTTTTTTTAAATCTAACTTTGGACCCATGGTGAGGACAAACCTATGAAGTTGTCCCACCTAGACCTTTTGACCCATTGGACCTTAGACCATTACCTATCATTTGCACCTAGTGGGTAAAAAAGTATTGCCGTAGGGAATTTTTTACAGTCTTTTGAAAATTTGGGGTAGGCATGTTGACCCTTAAGACCTAAGTTCGGACCTATGGTGAAAACAAATTATGAGTTGTCCCACCTGGACCTTTTGGCCCATTGGACCCTAGTCCATTTCCTACCATTTCCACCTAATGACTGAAAAAGTATTGCCGTAGGGAATTTTTTTGCACTCTTTTAAAAATTGGGGTACGGCATTTTTTTTTTAAATCTTACTTTGGACCCATGGTGAGGACAAACCATTAGTTGTCCCACCTAGACCTTTTGACCCATTGGACCTTAGACCCTTACGTATCATTTGCACCTAGTTGGTAAAAAATTATTGCCGTAGGGAATTTTTGACAGACTTTTGAAAATTTGGGGTAGGCATGTTGACCCTTAAGACCTAAGTTCGGACCTATGGTGAAGACAAACTATGAGTTGTTCCACCTGGACCTTTTGGCCCATTGGACCCTAGTTCATTTCCTACCATTTCCACCTAGTGGCTGAAAAAGTATTGCCGTAGGGAATTTTTTACAGTCTTTTAAAAATTGGGATACGGCATTTTTTTTAAATCTAACTTTGGACCCATGGTGAGGACAAACCATTAGTTGTCCCACCTAGACTTTTTGACCCATTGGACCTTAGACCCTTACCTATCATTTGCACCTAGTGGGTAAAAAAGTATTGCCGTAGGGAATTTTTGACAGACTTGAAAATTTGGGGTAGGCATGTTGACCCTTAAGACCTAAGTTCGGACCTATGGTGAAGACAAACTATGAGTTGTCCCACCTGGACCTTTTGGCCCATTGGACCCTAGTTCATTTCCTACCATTTCTACCTAGTGGCTGAAAAAGTATTGCCGTAGGGAATTTTTTACACTCTTTTAAAAATTGGAGTACGGCAGTTTTTTAAAATCTAACTTTGGACCCATGGTGAGGACAAACCATGAGTTGTCCCACCTAGAACTTTTGACCCATTGGACCTTAGACCATTACCTATCATTTGCACCTAGTGGGTAAAAAAGTATTGCCGTAGGGAATTTTTGACAGACTTTTGAAAATTTGGGGTAGGAATGTTGACCCTTAAGACTTAAGTTCGGACCTATGGTGAAGACACACTATGAGTTGTCCCACCTGGACCTTTTGGCCCATTGGACCCTAGTTCATTTTCTACCATTCCCACCTAGTGGCTGAAAAAGTATTGCCGTAGGGAATTGTTTACACTCTTTTAAAAATTGGGGTACGGCATTTATTTAAATCTTACTTTGGACCCATGGTGAGGACAAACCATGAGTTGTCCCACCTAGAACTTTTGACCCATTGGACCTTAGACCATTACCTATCATTTGCACCTAGTGGGCAAAAAAGTATTGCCGTAGGGAATTTTTGACAGACTTTTGAAAATTTGGGGTAGGCATGTTGACCCTTAAGACCTTAGTTCGGACCTATGGTGAAGACACACTATGAGTTGTCCCACCTGGACCTTTTGGCCAATTGGACCCTAGTCCATTTCCTACCATTCCCACCTAGTGGCTGAAAAAGTATTGCCGTAGGGAATTTTTTACACTTTTTTAAAAATTGGGGTACGGCATTTTTTTAAATCTAACTTTGGACCCATGGTGAGGACAAACCATGAGTTGTCCCACCTAGACCTTTTGACCCATTGGACCTTAGAACATTACCTATCATTTGCACCTAGTGGGTAAAAAAGTATTGCCGTAGGGAATTTTTGACAGACTTTTGAAAATTTGGGGTAGGCATGTTGACCCTTAAGATCTAAGTTCGGACCTATGGTGAAGACACACTATGAGTTGTCCCACCTGGACCTTTTGGCCCATTGGACACTAGTCCATTTCCTACCATTCCCACCTAGTGGCTGAAAAAGTATTGCCGTAGGGAATTTTTTACACTCTTTTAAAAATTGGGGTACGGCATTTTTTTAAATATATTTTTGGACCCATGGTGAGGACAAACCATGAGTTGTCCCAACTAGACCTTTTGACCCATTGGACCTTAGACCATTACCTATCATTTGCACCTAGTGGGTAAAAAAGTATTGCCGTAGGGAATTTTTTACAGTCTTTTGAAAATTTGGGGTAGGCATGTTGACCCTTAAGACCTAAGTTCGGACCTATGGTGAAAACAAATTATGAGTTGTCCCACCTGGACCTTTTGGCCCATTGGACCCTAGTCCATTTCCTACCATTTCAACCTAATGACTGAAAAAGTATTGCCGTAGGGAATTTTTTACACTCTTTTAAAAATTGGGGTACGGCATTTTTTTTTAAATCTAACTTTGGACCCATGGTGAGGACAAACCATTAGCTGTCCCACCTAGACCTTTTGACCCATTGGACCTTAGACCCTTACGTATCATTTGCACCTAGTGGGTAAAAAATTATTGCCGTAGGGAATTTTTGACAGATTTTTGAAAATTTGGGGTAGGCATGTTGACCCTTAAGACCTAAGTTCGGACCTATGGTGAAGACAAACTATGAGTTGTCCCACCTGGACCTTTTGGCCCATTGGACCCTAGTTCATTTCCTACCATTTCCACCTAGTGGCTGAAAAAGTATTGCCGTAGGGAATTTTTTACAGTCTTTTAAAAATTGGGGTACGGCATTTTTTAAAAATCTAACTTTGGACCTATGGTGAGGACAAACCATAAGTTGTCCCACCTGGACCTTTTGACCCATTGGACCTTAGACCCTTACCTATCATTTGCACCTAGTGGGTAAAAAAGTATTGCCGTAGGGAATTTTTGACAGACTTTTGAAAATTTGGGGTAGGCATGTTGACCCTTAAGACCTAAGTTCGGACCTATGGTGAAGACAAACTATGAGTTGTCCCACCTGGACCTTTTGGCCCATTGGACCCTAGTTCATTTCCTACCATTTCTACCTAGTGGCTGAAAAAGTATTGCCGTAGGGAATTTTTTACACTCTTTTAAAAATTGGGGTACGGCATTTTTTTAAAATCAAACTTTGGACCCATGGTGAGGACAAACCATGAGTTGTCCCACCTAAGCCTTTTGCCCCATTGTCCCTTAGACCATTACCTATTATTTACACCGGGGCATTTTGCCAAGTTGACCTTGAATTACTTACTTATAAATGTGCCTTTGTGAAAGAAAAGAGAAAAAAGCCACATACTAAACACAAGGTATGTCTGATCAGAGAGAGAATAAGGCTCAGAAGGTAGAAATCTTTAGTTGCCGGTACCCAGAATCTCAATCATTCATTTATTTATAGGAGCATACCGAGGAGGGGTATCTTTGAAGGTGCTGGTAGCACCTAATATCAGACTGGCTTTGTCGTTGCTGACCACGTGCATGCCTCAAGTAAAGACCATGACCATTGGTGTATCGGGCGTTTTTAGAGTTTGAGGTAGAGATCGTTACCACTGGGATTCACTGTACAAATAAACTCATCATAAATACCAGAATTAAAATATCTAAAAATTTCAAACGCATCCACCAAGTTTCAGGTAAAATCTTGATCCCAATACCTTGTTGACGGGTACACGGTCACCACCCAAAGCAATCAAGTCTCCAATACCCAAGGCAGATAGAATGGTTTTAGATACCATGTGAAATGCCCGCATTGCCAACGCAGCGAACATGGGTAGGTATCCATCTACTTTTTGCATGTTTTCTTTATCTGCGTTGTACTCAGCTCCAGATTAATAACACCAGTAACTTTTTGAAGAAGTTTGATAATCTTTTGAACCTGCCGAGAGGTGAGCCACATTTTGTGTTCGCATTACAGGTTAGCATGAGACAAACAAATGGAGACTTGACAACCTTTCTTGGCAGTCAAGTGTAGTTTATTTACTTGACCTTTCAAACCATTATCGTGATAAGTTATTTATTTATACCCTTAGAAGATGAAAATGGATAGTGTGTTTTCGCCGCGTAGTTTGATGGGGTCACCATCTTGATCGGTGAGATAAGTGCACATGCGATTGATCGTTTACAGGGTCACTGGTAAGTACATCAGTTTTTTTGGGGGTTCTTCATTCCAGGATCGACACCGGGAAAGAAACTGCAGATGGATTACTGCTTTCCATTAACATAGCTCCCATAGATTATACCGCTATTGGCCAGCTGGATGCTGATGATGTTGATGATACTAACAATGTGTTGCCCTTCTGTATAGCCCTATCGTAGGTGTAAATTTGCCGTTCTAATCACAAGACGGTGTTGCGGCTATTTGTTAAACTGAAATCTACTTCGTAGTGCCTGGCGAGAGTTATTGTTGCTCTTATGGTTTCTCGATTTGCATCGATAATGATTTTGGCTTTGTGTTTGTTGAGCCGCAGCTGTCGCTGTATGTTATCGTTGATGCCATAGGAACCTGTGTGAATAATGGGGATGGAGTATACGTAGTAGGTCTCATGATTTACCAATGACATCTCATAATCCTTTCCAATTTTTAGTGGATTGAAGCGGGTATGAATTTGGCTATGGTTCCCGGATACTATGAACGAAAACTCCTGCTTTAGATCAGTTTTACTTACGAATTGCTGCAAAATAATGTTGTTTATTTATTTTCAGGCTTCAAACACGACGTTCATCTTGTGTCCGTCAGATTCGAAGTAAAGAACTCTGTCGGAGATTCCAAGTGCAAATGCTTCGGTGTTGGCGTAAACATTGTGATCGAATTCGGCCCGTATCTGCATGTCCACCGTGGATTCTTTCAGCCGCTTGGACTGATGACTTGAATAGATGACAAACACCGGCTATACGCCTGTGAAATCAGAGTTATCGGTGTTGACGCCGCCGTAACTGAGGAGGGTGACCATGTTGTAAAGTTTCTTTCTGACGTCTGCAGCCACCTTGAACACTCTGGCTACCCTATTTTGGGTGAAACCAGCATTAAATACGACGGCTGGGTAGCGTTCAGCGTTGACAGTGATTTGGATGTTCCGCAATCGACAGTGATCGCACACGGCGGCGTCATCGGTCTTATCCACACTTTTGTCGGTTTGGATGGAAACGATTATATATCTTGTCTTTTAAGTACCACTTGTGGCAGATAGGCGCCAGTTGAATTGTGTGTTTTTGAGAATGGCGATAGAATCACACTGCCTCATGCGAAATCCACAGTCGATTTTTCTTTTACTTTGTATGGTTTTGTACAGCCGAATCTTGTTTTCGTCTGATTGGGTGACGTGAAGAACGAACCAAGAGATCTGACTCAGAATATGTTTTTCCACATCGTTGACTGCGGTGGCTTAGTGCATGGCATTGGCGTCTGAATCACGCGCAGTAGTGACAATGCATGCTTTAATACGTATACGATCTTGTCGTAGTCGTCTGAAAAGCCGAAAATATGTCTCAGGGGTATGGTGAATGAAAAAGCTCATTTGTTGGCCATTTTGGTGATAATTTTACCATGACGTGCTGCGAACCCTGTAATCGGTCTCAGCTTCGGTAGATGAATCTTTGCACCACAGCTGTTTGAGATCTTGAGATTTGGAGAAATAGTCGTTATAAATCAAAATTTCTAACATGGTAGTGGCAACGCCTGGGTTATTGATATGTTCGATTAGCTGGCCTCAGAGAAGAGATACATGATTCCATTGTAAAAGAGAGACACTAGATCTGCATCAGCATATGCACTACTGTCGTTCTTTTGCAGTTGCCCTTCTACCAAAAGATAACTTTCAGCGGGATGAAGTTATAAGTCGTGGGTTTCGATATTGATTAGGATATCACCTTGATTATTCAGGTTTGCACCAGTATTCGTGAACCTGATAAATCCCTGGAGACTTTCATCGAAAGTCAATCCTTCGGTGATTGTAAGAATGTCAGACATAATGTATGTATGTTTAGCGTTGACGAAGTGGTAGATGGTTTATACCACTTTACCAACGACATGGTCCACGGTTTAAGAGGCCCCTTTTTCAACACCTTTCAATGCTACTGTGTCAAACAGTCCTCAATCACCGTAGTCGTACTTTCGTGCGTAACCTTTTTTTTATTTGCAACATTTATTTATAGGATGCTACGATGAAGCGCCTTTTATTCCTCAATGCTGATATGTCTACCCTTTTTCATAGCATCAAAAATCGACACAATTTTGTTGCGCACACCATTATTTACTGCTCGATGGGCTGCAGCACGCAGTTCCAAGCGATCGAGAAGCTGCTTGAAGTTGGCAGGAAGAAACACGGCTGGCAGCCCACTGCCAAACTTATCCCTCTGGTAGATGTGGGATACGATTTCCTTCGCGGTTTTCAAGAGGGTGGAATTGCCTTGTTACATGGCATCGGAACTTTTCAGGATCTCTGCAGTCGTCAAGGTCGTCATCGTCGAACGAATCTGGTTTCTTTTTCAGCATGAGTTCCCAGAGGCCAAGGGTTCCTTTGTACCTCACACCATTCACAAAAATATCATCGCCGTCAAAAGTAACTGATAAACTTTGGATGAAGAAACCATCGTTTTCAGAATCCAAGGTTGTGGTCGACAGAAGGAGTCATACTGAGCTGCAAATACTGCTGTGCTCAAGGTCCGAGGACGGTGTCTTTATGTGGTGCAATGGGTAGAGGGTCGACAAACTCTGGCGTTGGAGAAGGGAGGGCTGGCACAACTGGAGGTAAATCTTCAATTGTTTTTGTGATTTTTTTAAACTGCTTTCCGCTGAGCCTCAACCTCAGGCTTAAACACTTTGGAAAGGTCCAATCCTGTCAAGGCGGCGCTGCATGTTACATGATTGAATGCTCCGCTTAGTTACATGCAACTCCTTTGAGAGTGCCTCCCGCTGCTTTGGGAATGGAATTTTGATGAACGTCATTTATTCATAGCGTTGGAACAAACTTCCCTAGGCGTTGGTTTGAACGGATTCGAACGCATTCTAACGCACCTAAGTGTTGGTGTGAACGCCTTTGAATGCCTCGAACGCCCCAATAGTGTTGGTTTGAATACCAAATCGACCCAGGTCGATCGCTTATATGCGATGGTTCAAGCGTGGGTCGAATACCCATCTTCTGAAGATTCCTGTGTCTGAGACATACGTCTTTACGCGGTTTGCATCGGTGATTGCACTGATGACCGAAACTAGTCTTGGCGGGCATTTGGGTTGTTGTGGGCGTTGGGAACTTTCATTATGTTTATAGCCAATTCAACAGACTTTCATCCATATTGGGACATAAATAATGAAACACAATCCAACCACACTGGTAACACAGTCTTCATACCTTGCCCGTGCCGACTCAAATTTTCATTTGCTGGGCCATTCGTATTTCTTTGGCTGGGGATCGAACTCTAGCTCCAGTTCCTTTTCAATATCTGACAATGAATACTCTAGGAACTCTGAATCCTTGTACTTCGAGGGGTTATCTTTGTAACAATTCATTATTGATACTATAAAACTCATCAAATTGAATCGATATTTTCCATTTGCCTTGGTGCTTTTAATAACGATGGTTACACATCCATAGGTTTCTGACCAGCAATGTTTACACTGAATGCCAAACTATTCTTTGGGGAGATTGTTTCAGTGATCTCGTCGGATTTTTTCGAAATTCTTAGCATCATGCTAAAAGAAGCATAGGACATTGGCATTCTCCCGGATAGCCTAGGCCGTTGAAGTATTTCTGTCACAATTAAAAACAATCAATGTTGTGGCGACCACTTACGTAGTAATCTTCATTTTCTGAGCATCAAGTCGTCGAACACAATGAGGTTTGGTCGAGTTTCCGGGATTAGTTCATCGCTCCTTTACTCGAAGAAAAGTTTCGATATCACTCAGGTGTCGTGGTGGTGGTAAGGCGTTGACCACATCAATCAACGAGTAGGGTGGCTTGCCTTTGCACTGTACGATGTTTCGGATATTTTCCTTAGTGAAGCCTGTTCCCAGCGCTTGCTGCAACAGTCGGTAGATGAGCTGGTGAAGCGATTTCCAGAAGGCGTACAATTGATCGTACTCGAGTCATCCATCGCACAGGATTATGTTGTTCAAAAGCGTTGTCTTACCACTGTCCGACTTCCACATGATAAACCTTTTGATTGCGGAAAATAAATTCGACTGGGGTTTTATCGATGTCTTCTCCAAAAATGTCTGACTGATACCACTCAAAAACAAGAAGGGGTTGACGGTGCGGAATGCCTTCCAAACGGTATTCAAATTGTGTTCAACTCTTCGGTTAAAGCTGCGGATGAATAGACTAGTTCATATGACTTGAAAAAAAAAACTGCTGTGTTATAATATATATCCTCAGATATGAGATTCGATTCGCGCCGTCTACTGTCCGTCGTGTGATAAGACTTCACCTTCAATTCGATGGTATTGATTTTCTCTAGAAACGCCATGCTTAGATCCACATAGTTCTTTGCATATACCATCCTTTGGTCACTAGTTCTTGTGCCGCAAATTAGACACTTTCCCTCTTTTTAGCGATGCCAACAAGGTGTTTTTTCATGTCCTCGAGAGCTATTTCAAGATCGCTTATAGCGCAGCCTCTAGCTAATTGTTGTCTTTTATACCATCTTTCAACTAATTGGTCACCCACCGTTTTGTCACAGCATCCGAGCTGTCCTTGGGTTATCATAGGCTAGTAATGCGATTGTCGTTCATATCGAAATGCTGCACGATTCACCAGACGGATATGCACTGTCTTGCATGGGATTCAAACTTATCCAATTATTTATAGAGCGAAGAAAATGCATTTTCCACGATATTCCCATTTTCAGCATCTTCAACACGGACAGAAAGAAGTGACCACACACCACTTTCCCTCGCATCTGAAGTTCATCAGTTTTGAAAAGGATCTCAGGCTACAAATAGTCTACAATCTCGTCGGGCGTTGGCAATCTATAAGAGTCAAAGTACTTGTAATACTTTGTCCGACTTCCACATGATAAACCTTCTGATTGCGGAAAATAAATTCGACTGGGGTTTTATCGATGTCTTCTCCCAAAATGTCTGACTGATACCACTCAAAAACAAGAAGGTGTTGACGGTGCGGAATGCCTTCCAAACGGTATTCAAATTGTGTTCAACTCTGCGGTTAAAGCTGCGGATGAATAGACTAGTTCATATGACTTGGAAAAAAACCTGCTGTGTTATAATATATATCCTCAGATATGAGATTCGATTCGCGCCGTCTTCTGTCCGTCGTGTGATAAGACTTCACCTTCAATTCGATGGTATTGATTTTCTCTAGAACCGCCATGCTTAGGTCCACATAGTTCTTTGCATATACCATCCTTTGGTCACTAGTTCTTGTGCCGCAAATTAGACACTTTCCCTCTTTTTAGCGTTGCCAACAAGGTGTTTTTTCATGTCCTCGAGAGCTATTTCAAGATCGCTAATAGCGCAGCCTCTAGCTAATTGTTGTCTTTTATACCATCTTTCAACTGCTTGGTCACCCACCGTTTTGGTCACAGCATCCGAGCTGTCCTTGGGATATCATAGGCTATTAATGCGATTGTCGTTCATATCGAAATGCTGCACGATTCACCAGACGGATATGCACTGTCTTGCATGGGATTCAAACTTGTCCAATTATTTATAGAGCAAAGAAAATGCATTTTCCACGATATTCCCATTGTCAGCATCTTCAACACGGACAGAAAGAAGTGACCACACACCACTTTCCCTCGCATCTGAAGTTCATCAGTTTTGAAAAGGATCTCAGGCTACAAATAGTCTACAATCTCGTCGGGCGTTGGCAATCTATAAGAGTCAAAGTACTTGTAATACTTTGTCCGACTTCCACATAATAAACCTTCTGATTGCGGAAAATAAATTCGACTGGGGTTTTATCGATGTCTTCTCCAAAAAATGTCTGACTGATACCACTCAAAAACAAGAAGGGGTTGACGGTGCGGAATGCCTTCCAAATGGTATTCAAATTGTGTTCAACTCTTCGGTTGAAGCTGCGGATGAATAGACTAGTTCATATGACTTGAAAAAAAACCTGCTGTGTTATAATATATATCCTCAGATATGAGATTCGATTCGCGCCGTCTTCTGTCCGTCGTGTGATAAGACTTCACCTTCAATTCGATGGTATTGATTTTCTCTAGAACCGCCATGCTTAGATCCACATAGTTCTTTGCATATACCATCCTTTGGTCACTAGTTATTGTGCCGCAAATTAGACACTTTCCCTCTTTTTATCGATGCCAACAAGGTGTTTTTTCATGTCCTCGAGAGCTATTTCAAGATCGCTTATAGCGCAGCCTCTAGCTAATTGTTGTCTTTTATACCATCTTTCAACTGATTGGTCACCCACCGTTTTGTCACAGCATCCGAGCTGTCCTTGGGATATCATAGGCTAGTAATGCGATTGTCGTTCATATCGAAATGCTGCACGATTCACCAGACGGATATGCACTGTCTTGCATGGGATTCAAACTTATCCAATTATTTATAGAGCGAAGAAAATGCATTTTCCACGATATTCCCATTGTCAGCATCTTCAACACGGACAGAAAGAAGTGACCACACACCACTTTCCCTCGCATCTGAAGTTCATCAGTTTTGAAAAGGATCTCAGGCTACAAATAGTCTACAATCTCGTTGGGCGTTGGCAATCTATAAGAGTCAAAGTACTTGTAATACTTTGTCGGTCTGCGCTTTTACCAACACGCCAAGTACGTTGCACGATCCTTCCAGCTGTCTCAGTTAAGGTTCCATATTTGGTGTGTCAGACCTTTGGTAGTAGTGTATCAGGCATGACCACACCCCAACAGTATTTAATTTTTATGGTGGTTACAGCCTGTTTGAGCTGAGTGTTTGAAAGGGGTTTTTAGGGGAGAACTAAATTATGCACCCATATGCCGCTCATTTATTTACGGTTGACGATTTTGTAGTGGCCACGGGCAAGGGTGGCAATTCCATCATGCATGATATGACGCTTGTCATCGATGGCTTATAGGGCTCTTTTGTGACACTCAAGTGTATATATCTGAGGCCTATGACTTTTAATTGTGTATTCATAGTCCGGTAGCTCACTGTGTGCTTATCAAGGCATCCTTTGTAGTTTTCAAAGGTCATTTTTGACGATGCACTTCTTCATCCATTAAACCCTCTTCGCTTCGCGCATGCCAACCTTGAGCGCGTATATCTTTGACCGCAATCCAAGACTCAGTCATGTTGACTCTGGCTCATTCATCCTAGAACATTCCAAGAATTTTCCTGTTCAGACCTGATTTGATACCGGAAGTGTGGTCACTTGGATAGTTGAATGTGCCGAACTTCTGCCGCCCTTGTTTGTTAATGTCTTTGTAGACATCTGGAGGTTCGGCATTGTAAACGATACAGTCGGTGTAACAGATGGTTGTCTTGTCGCGGTAGGTTGGCTTTAGGTACGTGTTAACATAGTCCGCTATTAAGGTCTTAGATATGTCTAGGTAAATTGGCTTGTCAAAGTCTATTTGGTCTTACGCATCTGCATGGCTGCAAGATACTCACTTAAGTTAACTCGGCGATTAAAATTGAGCTTGGTGACGAGCTTTATCACTTTTTTCTCGTTGGTAACCATTCGGACGTCAACCATCTTGCGGAAATTTTCTATTGCCTTTCCAACACCGCATTGTTCATGAGCTTGAAAAAGTCTTTTTCAAAGTTAGTGGTGGTACCGGCTCTGAACGCGGTGGTTAGATCTATTTAAATCTTCAGCCATACTATCTGGTTTAAAATTATAACCGTGTGGTTTTCTGATCTTGAGCCTGAGCGCAAGTACTGTTTTAGATTGACGTAGTGTACAACATACCTCAGTTTGTCTCCGAGGTTTGGCACCAGATTCTTTACTTTGTTTAGCTGTATAGTTTCCGGGGCAAGCGAGTAGTCATTGTGGTAGTCATGAAGTTCCTTGAGATATTCGATGTCTACCTCCAATATAAATCCTTGGTCGTCTTCACTGCAATGGTCTCCAAGGTTGGTTAAGTCGGCGTTAATCCATTCAAAGCCACCGGTCGGTGGATAGCTACTCATATCCCATTCATACAGGTTATCGGCATACGCATACATCAAGTAGTTGGTGGGCTTGTCGGCATTGAATCCTTCGACATAAGGGTTGTTGACTTTGGCAAACCGCTGCGTCGCGACTGTTATCCCACCTCTGATCCCTTTTCAAGCATCAGAAGCATGTCAGGGTACGAGATAATTTTAGGTTTCACAACTGTTACGGTAGTTTTCAATGTTGCATCATAGGCAAGTATTGGTGCTGTTAGGTACACGAGGGATAAAGTTCCTAATGCTTCAAGTATACATCTCTGAAGTTCTCAAACACATCACACAGCAGGAATACATCCGTTTTCAGATACAAGTCATGATACTCTCTCATGCTTGTGATATCCATCTCTTTTCACACACTTGCTGTGCGTATTAGTTCATAGTCTGAATGGCTTACTCCCTCGCCGGTGATGGTTTGTAGAATTCTTCACTGGGTGGTAACTCGGTCCCCTGGAGATTTTCAAACCCATCCACATAGTCATAAGGGTACACACCCTTTCGCAAGAGTAAACATTCATCAAGAGACTTCCCCGGCGCGTCAACAGCTTTATCATTACCTTCATCCATGACTTTCTTGACTCTATGTGAGCACATTGTCCTGGTTGATCGTGCTGCCATTTCCCTCCAGCGATCCAAATTCAATACATTGTCTTGTCAGCGAATCGAACGCTGCCATTAATGCTTTTTCGTCTTGCTCGGTTTACTCAAGTTGCTTGAACCCCATCCATATAATCAACAGGGTACACACTCTGTCGCAAGAGTAAACTTTCGTCCATGACCGGCACTTCAACTGGTATATCATAGCCTTCATCCATGTCTGGTGAAGGTGATTTTACATCACTTGACCTCCTTGACATTCTATGAACAAACGGCGAGCACCCAGGAAAATCGTTCTGGTGGCACATTGTCCTTGTAAAGCACGATACCGTCAATTACAAGTGTTTCAACTTCAATATCCTGTTCTGTCAAGTAATCAAACGCCTCCGTAAGTGCCTTGTTCTTCAAACTATAAATTACATACTAGTAGTTCACCGTACTTCCATCGATGTTGTAGTCGGTGCCCCTACATTCCTTTGAGTTTTTCGCCTGCTCATAAAGTTACGGCCGCAATTCAACAATATACAGTAGTCTGTGATATGTCTCACTCCTAATACCATTTCGGATCCTTTAGTGCAACCTTGACCTGCCTCCCACTTAGTCCCATTAATGATGGTCAAAAGATGTGCCTTGGCTTAGTCCCAGACATTTCCCGTGAATACAATCTTATCTGCCATGTACTCTTCGCAATGCAGGCGTCGAGCCCGGCGAAGTTGATACCATTGTCGTGACAGTACCAGGATAGCTATGTAGGTTGGAAACTTCTGCGCAAGGTAGCCCTGTATGAGTGTCAGATGTGCGTTCTTGTCCAGCTTCTTCCCTTTGATAAGCCTGCTTCCCAGCTCAAAATATTCGCGGTATGACACAATGTATTCTAGATAACGCCTGTTTGTGACCTGGCGCAGTGTGATTTTCCAACCGTTTCTGGACCCCGCGGGTATCACCCGGTACAAAATAATAATTCGGGATCAAACGCTCCTCTACCAAATACCTTCCGATTATTCTTGAAGGCTGCTGTTGGACTTGAGTTTACCAAGCTAATCAGACTCGCAATCATAAATTTGAGACTGTCCAAACCTCAAACTCTGATGGAGGGTTTTCATTTCCCCGTCTTTGATCTTGTACTCGCTCACCTGAAATGTCTTACTAAACGATATTTACTTTTCCTCCAAATTGGGAATGCATGTGAGCTGCCCCGGTGTCGATACCAGGTTCTTAATGAACAGATAACTATCATACCCGGCCAAATTGTAAAAAATACAGGTATACACTTTGACATTTTGTACTTCAGGTTACGCTGGTTATGTGCTGCGCCCCTGTTTTTTCGGTAAAGTTGCAGTAATCCCTCATCTTGTCCTCACCAAGCGAACAATCACACAACCAGCGCTGCGTGGCCTCCTGGTGGTTTTCTTGTCCTCTTTCGTCAAGACCATATGCTTCATAAGATAGTTTAAGGTGTAAATGGCCTTGATTTTCTTTCTAAATGCATTCAATAAAGACCTGTGCCACATCTCCTCCCGGCTTTTGCATGATATACAGAACTGGTGCCTTGGTATACACGTTGTCGTCAAAGCATTTTATGTGGTAGCAGAAACACGAAGGCGTGTGCTTTTGGTAGGCTTTCGTATGTGGTTTATCAATCCTGGTTTCAACCTTCTCCGTTAAACACTAAAATTCCGCAAACACCACGACACGGACTCCTATCAAGTGAGTGTTGTCAAATGTCTGGTAGGTTCCTTCCTTGATTAGCTTGGGCAGCTCGATCTTAACCACCTTGTGGTTGACGCAACACTGTTTGTGGGCCTCCAGGACTTCTTTAATGTAAACTGGTTCATGAACCTGTAGCACAGGTGGGTCTCACAGTTGTGGTCCGAAGTCTGGCTCAACACCAGCCAAGACTTTTTTATCAACAGCAAGTTGATGTCTCTCTCCCGCTGTTCGCCAACCTCTGATATGCGCAGCGGGTATACTTCATTGTCGTTAATTTATAATACATTGAATGTCAGGGTTGAATTGACCTTCTAGAACTTATCAAAACCCTTAAGGCTGACCGAGAACTACATCTTTTTCCAGATTGAGCTCTTCCTGCCACAGTGGTACTGTGTTATCATGTCTGTATGTTTTGGGTCTACCTCGTCATGGCCGAAAGTATGGCCGAAAGTATGGCCCACTTAAAACAATCCTCAACAGTTTTTTTTCGTATTGTTTGCAGCCTTCTTTCAAAGTGCTGTGACACTCCCAGTGGCCGGTGTTTGTTAATATTGACTTGAAGTTTTACAATTGCTTTCAATGTTCAGCCACATTTTTCAGAGGTTCACTGGGCAATCTTTACTCCGATATTTTTGTCCATGTAATCAAGGGTTTCAGCTAAGATCGTGGCCTCGGTGAAAATCTGGAGTGAAAGTATCCCTTGTTCTTATCATCTGCATTACCTGTTGGGTTAATATTCACAAAGGTACAGTGTAGCACCACATTGATTTTTGCTCTTTTCAATGTCCAATTTGTTTTAATTTCCTTCAGTGACAGTTGATAGACGTCAAGGAAAGTCTGCACATCCATATCAATAATGGGGGTCATCTTTTAGGTATTAAATGCTTCTTTCAAGGCTTTCGTTGGCGGATACACTATCGACAGCCTGCTAATACCTTTCAACCCAAGTTTTTTTGTCTGGGGTTTCGGACGCTGATATCTAAGGTTGGTTTCTTTTGTTACAATCAACTCAACCAACTGATCTTTCCTAAACCGGGAGTACCATCAAAGGTGGTTCATTGTGGTAATACCTCACAGGGGTTTGACATTTTCAATAACTTACTCCTTGTCCGCTATTGGATCCATGTCTTCATCCCAATAATAAAAATGATCAATTTAGGTTACCCCAACCACCATCCCTAATTTAATTTATTAGACACATTTTTTCTCGGTCCTAAAAATCATATCTTAACACTGTGAATCCTACCGTCCATGAAAGTCGTGGTAAGCATACCCAGTGCGTCCGGATTTTTCATACTATAGCTTTCAATTTGCAAAGTTCGATTGGTATCCTTGCCCAGAAGGTAGACTAAAATGCCTTCCCTAATCTTAAAAAAGCTGTCAAAATTCCCTACGGCAATACTTTTTTTTTAATCACTAGAAGCACAATATAGGTAATGATATAAGGTAAAATGGGCCAAAAAGGTCCAGGTGGGACATCTCATGGTTAGATTTTTAAAAAAGTGCCTTACCCCAATTTTTAAAAGGATGTAATTAATTCCCTACGGCAATACTTTTTCAGCCACTAGGTGGAAATGGTAGGTAATGGGCTAGGGTCCAATGGGCCAAAAGGTCCAGGT
Source organism: Mytilus trossulus (assembly GCF_036588685.1). Lineage (NCBI taxonomy): Eukaryota > Metazoa > Mollusca > Bivalvia > Mytilida > Mytilidae > Mytilus > Mytilus trossulus. The sequence goes on along the minus strand of NC_086383.1, from coordinate 31,827,656 downwards.
GGGACAACTCATAGTTTGTCTTCACCATAGGTCCGAACTTAGGTCTTAAGGGTCATTATGCCTACCCCAAATTTTCAAAAGTCTGTCAAAAATTCCCTACGGCAATACTTTTTTACCCACTAGGTGCAAATGATAGGTAAGGGTCTAAGGTCCAATGGGTCAAAAGGTCCAGGTGGGACAACTTATGGTTTGTCCTCACCATAGGTCCAAAGGTAGGTTTAAAAAAAATGCCGTACCCCAATTTTTAAAAGAGTATAAAAAATTCCCTACGGCAATACTTTTTCAGCCACTAGGTGGAAATGGTAGGTAATGGGCTAGGGTCCAATGGGCCAAAAGGTCCAGGTGGGACAACTCATAGTTTGTCTTCACCATAGGTCCGAACTTAGGTCTTAAGGGTCATTATGCCTACCCCAAATTTTCAAAAGTCTGTCAAAAATTCCCTACGGCAATACTTTTTTACCCACTAGGTGCAAATGATAGGTAAGGGTCTAAGGTCCAATGGGTCAAAAGGTCCAGGTGGGACAACTTATGGTTTGTCCTCACCATAGGTCCAAAGGTAGGTTTAAAAAAAATGCCGTACCCCAATTTTTAAAAGAGTATAAAAAATTCCCTACGGCAATACTTTTTCAGCCACTAGGTGGAAATGGTAGGTAATGGGCTAGGGTCCAATGGGCCAAAAGGTCCAGGTGGGACAACTCATAGTTTGTCTTCACCATAGGTCCGAACTTAGGTCTTAAGGGTCATTATGCCTACCCCAAATTTTCAAAAGTCTGTCAAAAATTCCCTACGGCAATACTTTTTTACCCACTAGGTGCAAATGATAGGTAAGGGTCTAAGGTCCAATGGGTCAAAAGGTCCAGGTGGGACAACTTATGGTTTGTCCTCACCATAGGTCCAAAGGTAGGTTTAAAAAAAATGCCGTACCCCAATTTTTAAAAGAGTATAAAAAATTCCCTACGGCAATACTTTTTCAGCCACTAGGTGGAAATGGTAGGTAATGGGCTAGGGTCCAATGGGCCAAAAGGTCCAGGTGGGACAACTCATAGTTTGTCTTCACCATAGGTCCGAACTTAGGTCTTAAGGGTCATTATGCCTACCCCAAATTTTCAAAAGTCTGTCAAAAATTCCCTACGGCAATACTTTTTTACCCACTAGGTGCAAATGATAGGTAAGGGTCTAAGGTCCAATGGGTCAAAAGGTCCAGGTGGGACAACTTATGGTTTGTCCTCACCATAGGTCCAAAGGTAGGTTTAAAAAAAATGCCGTACCCCAATTTTTAAAAGAGTATAAAAAATTCCCTACGGCAATACTTTTTCAGCCACTAGGTGGAAATGGTAGGTAATGGGCTAGGGTCCAATGGGCCAAAAGGTCCAGGTGGGACAACTCATAGTTTGTCTTCACCATAGGTCCGAACTTAGGTCTTAAGGGTCATTATGCCTACCCCAAATTTTCAAAAGTCTGTCAAAAATTCCCTACGGCAATACTTTTTTACCCACTAGGTGCAAATGATAGGTAAGGGTCTAAGGTCCAATGGGTCAAAAGGTCCAGGTGGGACAACTTATGGTTTGTCCTCACCATAGGTCCAAAGGTAGGTTTAAAAAAAATGCCGTACCCCAATTTTTAAAAGAGTATAAAAAATTCCCTACGGCAATACTTTTTCAGCCACTAGGTGGAAATGGTAGGTAATGGGCTAGGGTCCAATGGGCCAAAAGGTCCAGGTGGGACAACTCATAGTTTGTCTTCACCATAGGTCCGAACTTAGGTCTTAAGGGTCATTATGCCTACCCCAAATTTTCAAAAGTCTGTCAAAAATTCCCTACGGCAATACTTTTTTACCCACTAGGTGCAAATGATAGGTAAGGGTCTAAGGTCCAATGGGTCAAAAGGTCCAGGTGGGACAACTTATGGTTTGTCCTCACCATAGGTCCAAAGGTAGGTTTAAAAAAAATGCCGTACCCCAATTTTTAAAAGAGTATAAAAAATTCCCTACGGCAATACTTTTTCAGCCACTAGGTGGAAATGGTAGGTAATGGGCTAGGGTCCAATGGGCCAAAAGGTCCAGGTGGGACAACTCATAGTTTGTCTTCACCATAGGTCCGAACTTAGGTCTTAAGGGTCATTATGCCTACCCCAAATTTTCAAAAGTCTGTCAAAAATTCCCTACGGCAATACTTTTTTACCCACTAGGTGCAAATGATAGGTAAGGGTCTAAGGTCCAATGGGTCAAAAGGTCCAGGTGGGACAACTTATGGTTTGTCCTCACCATAGGTCCAAAGGTAGGTTTAAAAAAAATGCCGTACCCCAATTTTTAAAAGAGTATAAAAAATTCCCTACGGCAATACTTTTTCAGCCACTAGGTGGAAATGGTAGGTAATGGGCTAGGGTCCAATGGGCCAAAAGGTCCAGGTGGGACAACTCATAGTTTGTCTTCACCATAGGTCCGAACTTAGGTCTTAAGGGTCATTATGCCTACCCCAAATTTTCAAAAGTCTGTCAAAAATTCCCTACGGCAATACTTTTTTACCCACTAGGTGCAAATGATAGGTAAGGGTCTAAGGTCCAATGGGTCAAAAGGTCCAGGTGGGACAACTTATGGTTTGTCCTCACCATAGGTCCAAAGGTAGGTTTAAAAAAAATGCCGTACCCCAATTTTTAAAAGAGTATAAAAAATTCCCTACGGCAATACTTTTTCAGCCACTAGGTGGAAATGGTAGGTAATGGGCTAGGGTCCAATGGGCCAAAAGGTCCAGGTGGGACAACTCATAGTTTGTCTTCACCATAGGTCCGAACTTAGGTCTTAAGGGTCATTATGCCTACCCCAAATTTTCAAAAGTCTGTCAAAAATTCCCTACGGCAATACTTTTTTACCCACTAGGTGCAAATGATAGGTAAGGGTCTAAGGTCCAATGGGTCAAAAGGTCCAGGTGGGACAACTTATGGTTTGTCCTCACCATAGGTCCAAAGGTAGGTTTAAAAAAAATGCCGTACCCCAATTTTTAAAAGAGTATAAAAAATTCCCTACGGCAATACTTTTTCAGCCACTAGGTGGAAATGGTAGGTAATGGGCTAGGGTCCAATGGGCCAAAAGGTCCAGGTGGGACAACTCATAGTTTGTCTTCACCATAGGTCCGAACTTAGGTCTTAAGGGTCATTATGCCTACCCCAAATTTTCAAAAGTCTGTCAAAAATTCCCTACGGCAATACTTTTTTACCCACTAGGTGCAAATGATAGGTAAGGGTCTAAGGTCCAATGGGTCAAAAGGTCCAGGTGGGACAACTTATGGTTTGTCCTCACCATAGGTCCAAAGGTAGGTTTAAAAAAAATGCCGTACCCCAATTTTTAAAAGAGTATAAAAAATTCCCTACGGCAATACTTTTTCAGCCACTAGGTGGAAATGGTAGGTAATGGGCTAGGGTCCAATGGGCCAAAAGGTCCAGGTGGGACAACTCATAGTTTGTCTTCACCATAGGTCCGAACTTAGGTCTTAAGGGTCATTATGCCTACCCCAAATTTTCAAAAGTCTGTCAAAAATTCCCTACGGCAATACTTTTTTACCCACTAGGTGCAAATGATAGGTAAGGGTCTAAGGTCCAATGGGTCAAAAGGTCCAGGTGGGACAACTTATGGTTTGTCCTCACCATAGGTCCAAAGGTAGGTTTAAAAAAAATGCCGTACCCCAATTTTTAAAAGAGTATAAAAAATTCCCTACGGCAATACTTTTTCAGCCACTAGGTGGAAATGGTAGGTAATGGGCTAGGGTCCAATGGGCCAAAAGGTCCAGGTGGGACAACTTATGGTTTGTCCTCACCATAGGTCCAAAGGTAGGTTTCTTTTATAAATTGCTAATTTTTATTTTCCGTGCACACCATACATTAAGTACAACAAATAAACCTTTCGTATAATCAACTGTGAGCGAATTCCGCTTGTTCAGAAGAAGAATCTTTTGTCAAAACAAATTTGTCTGACAAAAAAATAGCAAAGCACGAGTGCAGTTTTCTATTCTTGTAATGCAAAACTATTGATACTTTTTAGGAACTACTTGACAGGATGCCGAGACTATGGAAAGCTATTTCTTACAATGTCACAAAATTGATGTCTTATGGAAAAGTCGATGTCATGTAACAACAATGTTGCTAGCATTTAAATAATTACATAGCTATTTACTATTGTTCATACACTATTTAAAAGTGCGCACAGCACGCTGTTTGGTATATGAAAAGCGAATTAAGTAATGAACAGGAAATTACATGTTAATTTGAAGAAAAAAAAACATTAAATAGTGTCTTCGGCTGCTCACTCTTATATAAAAACAGATTATTTTGTGATAATATGATTGATAAAAACATTTAAAGTACGTTTGAATCTTATGTATTTTTTGGGTTTATAGACATATCTGAAAACTGGCTGCTAGCGAAGTGGCTGCTAGCGAGTGGCTGCTAGGTTGAGCCTGGTATTTGATTGATCAAAATTTCACGACAATCCATTTATGAAATATAATCTCAATATACACAATATATATATAATCGTATATAATCTTCCTTTAACAAGGCAACACTTCATACTATCCATCTATAAAGTATAAATGGATACGGACCAAATAATTTCATAAATGTAAAAAACAGGTACCAGAATTTGATTATGAAGCTTTTCATATACGGAAATTACTTCAGTATCACTTACAACTAGTTTTGCAATTCTAGTATCCCGACGGTTTGTATTGCCCCATGGAACTTATCTCTCCATAAACCACTTGATTTGTCATGTCACAATTTTTTATGAGGTTTTTGTGTATTTTTTTAATTCTTGTCTTTCATTTTTGCTAATGTGCTTTGTCTATATGTCTGTTTGTGCTTCATTGTTACATATTTGTGTGTTTTATGGTGATAATAGTTATAACACAATGTTTACTGCTGTACTCCTATTTTTCACATTTTTGCCTGTTGTGTCTGTTTGTTTTTTTCGCACGTTGTTGTCGTGTAGAGGTGTTTGATGATGAAGAAGCCGTATAGGTGTAAGGTTAGACTGGTTGTGTGACCAGGTTTACTCCTCTATTTTTCCGCTATTTTCTACATAGGAACATTCCTGTGCCAAGTCAGAAGTATGACGATTGTTGTCCGTTCGTTTAACTTTTTTACATTCAACTGCGTTATGTTAAACGAGAACTGAACATTGAAAAATAAATGTTTTTTTCGTGTTAAACGAGAACTTATAATTGACAAACTAATACATTTTTTTATTTATTTCGGAAATTTTATTTAACGACGTATTTAAATTTGTATAGAAAGCACGTTGAATTGTATGTAATGTTTTTTTCAAATTGTTTTGGAAACGAACATCTCTTCAAAATACAATACACATAGTTTTTTTGAAATACTAAATGTTTTTATTATATAATTTACCGTTTAATCCACTTATACAAATATGATGGAGCATGTTGACTTCCTTTTAAAGGTATTTACAAATGCGCTACCGTCTTGGAGGTGCAGAAACGTCGCATTATGATTTTTTTTCAAGGCGACGACGTTACACAATTTGAAATTACTACATTTTCATAGTTATGTTGATATAAAAAGCTCTAAAGAGCTTATGTTTTACTATGTTGTATAGCTTTTTCCGACTTTAAATTAATTGCATTTGATTTAATTTGATTTGATTTGTTACCTAGGCTTCTGTTTTTATATCGGGTATTTTGAGAAAGTAGTTTTCAAAAGATAATTTTGGAATCGTATCAAACATAAACCAAAAGAACTCGCCAAGGAATTTATTTTTGTTACGTTTGGTAAGGCTGCTAATAATATCATTATTGTTTGACATACATTTTTAAGGTATTACGAAAAGCAATCAAGAATTATTCCATCTTTCCGAATTGACTCAATTTTCGACAAATGACATCTGTAACAAACTTAAACCTTTAGCTACATCTTTACAAGCAGGACTTGATATAATTAAAATTTCAGTTATGTACTGGCTTCTGAAGCTGCACAAAACACTTTACAAATATATATTTATTTCGTCTTCAATGGATTGTTCCACTACTAAACTGTCTATTCTACTTACTACTTCACTTGGTACAATCACAAACAAGGTAATAAGTTGTTCAAATAAAAAACCTCGAAAAGAGTCGTATTAGTTGCTTTTGAAGTGTCATAAATTCGTTGGAAATACTTGCATGATCATATTGGCAATTTCGAATTTGATCTGTTTACATACCAATTTGCCTCATTGGACTTGACTTGTGATGAATACATAATCTTTCGATCAGTTTAATTGAGGTCTAAAACGTGTCATTAACTCCCAGAAGTCCCTCTTGTTTAATTTCTATTACCTATTCTGACATCGGACTCTGACTTCTTTTAAACTGAATTTTACTGTGCATATTGATAGCTACATAAGCTATAGTTATAATGGGGTAATTCTTACAAAACATATTTAACCACACCGCGGATTTACGCATGTCCCAAATCTGAAGTCTCATTCTCAAATTAAGATATGTTCTAACATAGTAATTAGATCCCAAATAATATTTCTACACTTAAAAAGTGTTTAAATTTATACATCCCTTAACAAAATCAACATGCATATATGCATGTAATTAAAAAAGACTTGCAATATTAGGTTAAATCATTGAACCTTTTTTTCTGCTCTACTTCTATCAGACAAACATGTATCGTATTTGCTTTAATAATATTAGAATTACATATTAACACCTTTTCATATATGTTTTATGTAATTTAAATACGTTTATGTTGACAGTGAAAGCATGTCTTCTATTCAATATAATTCACCGCAGTACATAGAGTACATTTTAACGAACAAAGAAAAGCAATGTGTAGTTCTCTACAAATCAATCTAATTGATGTTTGTTTAGGTGTATAGAATTTTACAAAACATGAAACTCATAAAATAAATCGGTCAAATTTGTGACACGGGAACGTTTGACAACAAGAACAAGATGAGTTCCCCCTTATAAAACAGAGCTTAGATAATGCACAGAATTTTGATGAGCACTTTGGTTGTGTTTCAACAGTTCACTATATTAATCAAACTTTTTTTAATATAAGTGATTATTTTTCATTTTAAAGATTACTTGTGAAGGTCTGGTAAGGGCTAGTTTTGGTCTAAAATTTGAAGTACATTTTTTAACCCTTAAGTGTCTACTTCATTCGATTCAATTGGTTATTGTAAAATATTTAAAGTTGTTAAATAAGAGAAAAATCCATCAAATATGCCTTTTAACCGCACTTTTCAGAAGCTTTAAATTAGCGACATTTGTGTTCACCCTCACAATTGCAAATAATGTGTATAAGCATTGAAAGCAACATATATTTAAATATTAAGACTGAACACGAGTGTGGCCACATTGGTTTTAGACAAAAACAGTCTTAAAATAAACAGAAATGTTTCAATTGTGAAGATACAATATGTTTGTATGGAATAATGATGCTAGTACTTGATGTATTTACATAGTATTACCAGAAACAGCCCACATTTATATAACATAAAAAAATTACTTCCAATAAATAATTTATATTTTACAATTAAACAACTTTGTAAAAACGTTAAATTTTATGGCCAAACAGTGGTCTTACCGGGCTTACTCCTTTTCAATTTTTAAGGTCTTTATAAAAAAGGAATTCTTAAAATTATATTTATACCTGTCACGTGTATTGTTTATTCTGGAATTGTATATATCTCATTACCTTTTATGTCCTCTGTGGATCTACTTGTATCATGATTGTCTGCAGTGTCCCCTATTCCTCTTTCCTTCTCATATACGTAAACGTACATAGCCATCAGTGCTACAACAGTAGCATTAACGAATAAGTATACGTAGCTCATGTCTTTTCCGTTTTCTGTGATTTCGTTAATAAATTATTTTTCAAGAGAAGTTGATAAGTAAACCATACAATCGTGTTTTGTTATTTAGTAATGAACATTGTAGAACAAATGGTAATTATTATAGAATTCATAATCAATCAGGTAAGTCTACGAACAATACTTATACATTTAAACAAAGCGTTAACGATTTGTACACACTACAACGGTACAATACATCCAGAAAACAATTAAGTTACATATCATTGGCATTAATACGTCTTCCAGTCAGGTTTAAATGTCTATATTTTATTTATATGAACTAACATTACTACTGTTGCTAGATCAATATCGTTCATATATCCATTCACTATCGGATCTAAGATTATAAAGGCATTAACTACAATTCAAACAAATCATTAGAATTCTTTTTGTTTTAAGTATCAATAAAAGCAGAATTTTAAAATAATCAAGTGATGGAGTTAATGAGATTTTTTAAAGGAGTAGGTCCAGTAAGACCCCTTTTTGGCCCCAACATATAGATGTTTTACATAATTTTTAAAATGTAAGCTTTTAGCTATTTATTGGACAGAAGAATGCTTCTGCTACATAAAAAATGGGCTGGTTTTGATAATACAATGCACATATATCGGGTACTAGCACCATTAAGTCATGCTAAATTACTGAAATCTTCACAATTCTAGCTTTTTAGTTAAATTTTAGACGGTTTTCGTGTAAAACGAAAGTGGCCGCATTCAAGATCATCCTTAATATTGAAATGTAAATTGTATTTTATGATAATACATAACATATGAAAAGGTTGAGGATGAACACGGATGCGGCCACTTTCGTTTTTGACAAAAACAATCTGAAAAGTGACATGTTTTGGCAAATTTGGTAGATTTTTCATATTTGAGCTTGAATCGGGTCGTTTTAAATGACTAAATCAGTTGAAATCTTTCACATAAACTAATTGATTCTAATGAAATAGACACTTGAGTATTTGAAAAGTGGTCAAAACCTTTCGTCAGATGAACCTGAAATTTGAGGCCAAAATTGGTCCTTACCGAAGCTTTTCCTTAATTTAATAAGATGATCCTCGTCTTGTCGACGTAATATTCAATACCGTCATTGGCAGATTCTGGTTTGCTTTACTTTACTTTAGTTTAGATAACACCCCCTTGTCTCAGTGCGTCCGTTCACATCTGATATTTAATTCACAATTGAAATTGATAAATGGTAGGTACCTTTTGACTTTGAAACTTTCCAGATTGATTAATTCAAAGTAACATGCATATGACTTGTAAAATTGAGAAAGTCGGAAATGGTGAATGTGTCAAAACGACAACAACCCGACCATATAGCAGACAACAGCCGAAGGCCACCAATGGGTCTTCAATGTAGCGAGAGTTCCCGCACTTTGTATGTAAGATTTTGGGTATTTTTTTTTAACCTTTCACACACTAGATTTGGTCTGCTTATATCAAGCAACTATAGTTCACAGTACGCTGTCAAAGCCCTAACTACATAGCAATTTATAAAAGGCCCCGATATGAAAATGTGAAATGATTCAAGCGAGATCACCAACGGTCTGATATATGGACAAAACACAAAAAAAATTAAAAAAATACGAGAATCAGTTACAAATGATAACCGATGGATTACAGGCTCCTTATTTGAGACAATTACATATAATACACATTTGGCTAGGTTCATTTTTTAAATATTAAACCAACCGTTAGCTTTATCGATTGAATTGTTTTACATTGTCATTTCGGGGCCTTTTATTGCTGACTATGTGGTATGGGCTGTGCTCATTCTTGAAGGCCGTACGGTCATTTTGGTCTCTTGTAGAGAGTTGTCTTATTGGCAATCATACCACATCTTCTTTTTTTATATAAACTTATGAACAATAACTTAAATATAGAAAGGTTTATAAATTTAGAAATTAAAGACAAAGAATGTAACTTATGTACAGAAACAGTGGGAGATGAACACAATTTTTTATTAGAGTGTCATATTCTTGAAAATTGTACAGAACCATCCATCAATGATCTGAATTGTAAATATTATCTTTTTATCGATCTTTCTTTAGGGAATAAATTAAAAATAAAAATAAAATTTCTACTAAAAATGATATATGAACTAACAGGAAATCAGGATTCATAACTAAATCGAAACCTCGCATATGAAATATAAGAATGATAAAGTTATATATAATGAAATTAACTCTGATTTTACAAATTATCAACCACTTTTCACGCTAAAGCAACTTTTTAATCCTGAATCTGATCTTTTGACAGAAGTTGGCGACTTTACAAACAATCTTTAGAATTGCGAAAATGAGGGTGATGTCCATTTATAACTTTTTTTCTATGTTTATATTTATATTTCTTTACTATCTGTATTATATATAATTATATATAAATGTGTTTATATTTGTATTTGCTTGACCCATACGGGTGTATTTTGCAATTGAATTATTTTATATTAATTTATGAATATAAATTAATGTTGACATTTCTTTCTAGCTATTTTTAAACAATCAATACAGTTATAGTATTGAACAATTATTGTCTTTTAATTTTATTGTTTAGTTTGTGTATTATGTTATAAATATTTACATTGTAATTAATCTGCCTTGTAAATTAATTTCTATATAAAACTAGTAAAAATACATACGAGTATTAAAATTATTTCATTTTAAGAATATAAAAAGGTATTTCTTCTACTTAAATTATCAAAGCAGGTTTTGGCAACCATAACATAACAATTAATGTTTTTAAAAAAACAAACAAATTTATCATCATCAGACAAATCATTAAAATCTACATTATATTCCATAGCTACGCTATATAGACAAAAGCGCAAATCTGCATATAAATGACATGATAGTATTACATGGTAGACGACTATAAGGAAAAAGCGCAAATGTCCGGTCAATTTTATACAGGTGAATTACTGTCAGTATCCCATCACCTTTGAGGTATTTAAATACCTATTGCCTGACCAGAATAAAAAATTGTCAGCACAATTTGTCCATTTAAATTGTACAATAGGTATTGTGAGAGCTCATCAACAGGTGGTCATTTAACTACCCAGTAAAAAAATCTTCACTATTCCTAAAAGGTAAAATTTAAATGACTGATAGCTAGCTTGCTTTCCTCATGCATTATGACCAATGTCCTGAATAGACTATTCTATTTAGATATGGGACATTTTAAGCAATTTCTTTTTGTGTCTCTAAATAGTCAAGATGGAAATTTCAATCAGTGAATTCAGTTTATAAAAAGAAAGATATATGTTTGCTTCGTGGTGTTTTTAATGTGGGATGTATTTTAATTTTTGATTCCTGAATGGAATTAAAGTGTTTGTGAAATGGAATTTTTTGGATAGCCCATCTATTTGTGAATAATTCTACAAGATGAATTATGTGTGGCGTAGTGTTTTCTAAGGGATATATTTTCATGTTATATTAAGATTCCTGAAATGGAATAGTAGTGATGCTAAGTTCCATTTAATATTCAGGATCTACTTCAATTGGAATTACTGTTAAAAATTTATTTTCAATATATCAAAAAAAGTACAAACGGCTAAGTGAATAGAAATTTCAATGCTTTTTTCTTCATTATGAAAGTGGGATTTACCAGCAATGATTTATTTGTGATTGTAAGCAAAATGAATAAATTTACAATAAATATCTTTATAAGAAAGAACAAATAGTGTATTTAATGTAAAATGTCCCATACCTATATAGAATAGTCCATTCAGGACATTGGACATGAGGAAAGCATGCTAGCTACATATCATTCATTTAAATTCATTTAAATTAGCTCTGTCAAAAACAAACCAGGTAAATCTACATGTAGTTAAATGACCACCTGGTCGTAGTAAGAACGTAGTGAACACCTGATGGAAGTTATATAGACTTGACACGAACCTAATAAACACTTGTTGAACGTGGTGCGGTCTTGGTAAGGACGTAGAAGGGTCGTGTTAGAGACCGAATAACGGTATTATCAATCGAATTTGGCAAGTTTCTACTACGTTTAAAAAAAAAATTAAGACGTAGTGGAAACTTCATGGACTTTGTCTCAGTGTGACGGGGGTTTAAGGCATAACTCATTTAATGGTTAATGCATAATATAAGCCTTCTCTTTCGCCATGGTCGTCCAAATTCAAATCCTGTGTACATATAAAACACAATCTTGGTACAGATTTGGTTGCTCGCAGTACCTTCTTTATTTCTAGCAAACAATTTCTAATAACATAATAATCCAATATATCATATACGGTATGATTTGTTTACGTATTGGGGAAGGCCGCACGGTTGCCTCTAATTGTTTAAATTTACTTCATTTGAACATTTGAAATTGTACCACATCTCCTTATTTTTATGTATTAAAATTTTTGAAATAAAACAAAAAGTTCAATACATGTAAATGAATTGAAACTAAACTAATTGTTATACCCAAACATTTATAATTATGTGACAAGAAACGGTGAACTAATTGCCTGTAGTACCACTGATCATCTTCATTGATTCGACACATAAAAACAATCTTAATATGGCAAGAAACCAAAAGTTTTAAACCGTAAATTCACGATCATATGTTACTCATATTTGAATTTTTAAACCAAAACCTCTTATAAAACTTTTCTAACCAGCTTTGAAAATATCACTAGTAGTATAACTGTTCTAGACCATATGAGTATTTGGACCTTACGTGTACAATCTGGATTGTATGCGTTGTTTTTCAAAATACGCATACGGTCAGAATGTACGCGTTCGGTTTTATAAAAATGAAGGCTTTGGTCAAGTATATAATTATGTGCAAATGTATATTACAGTTCAACATTTAACTTTAAATCTTCTCAAATTGATATAAAAAGTTCAATTGTAATTGAAACTTAATATTCTAACTATTTAAAAAAGTCACAATAATTTCCTGTATATAGCATGTCAGTAATATACTGAACGACTTTAAAAACGCAACAATCATTCTGATGATTTTTTTTTACCAAATCTTGTTTGAATCTCTTACGACTGAAGGAAAACTACTTTTCATGCCTATCATAATTCTTTCTCTTTACAAAAAATCAAAAATCTGACTGACCTGTGTTAATTGAACATACCAATTTTTTGAAGTCGCACGAATTTCTTAAAGCAAAATTTTGGACACATGAAAGATTGTTTCAGTTGTTTTTTTGCTTTGTGAAACAGTTCTATTAATCCTTGCCTCACTTAATTCAGTTAAAAAATGTTGCATCTCTATATTGCCAAGACTAAGAAATAAAAAAAAATGAATTAGCCCTTTAGAATACTGCAAACATGAAAACATAAACGTGCTGCAGCCATACTGTATGACTTCAGAAACTCGTCCTTCTGTCCTTCCGACAACGGCACAGGTAGACCAAATTTGTTGATGACCATCAATATAAAGATCAACGTGTATAGTGACAATGAAACTTCAACCGAATTTGATTACGCAACGTCATTTGCTAGACATGTTTACGACCGCAACGCGACTGCAAATCAAATTGCCGAGTACAGATTCATGTCATAAATCAACTGAATTGCCAAATAATCGACTGAAGGAAAACCTTTAAAACCCTCAAGTTCCAACCGCAGATTTGCCAAAAGCAATTAATGGGTTGAACAAATGCAAAACCAGAAGGTGTAAAACAGAACCCAAAACATGTCAGACATAATTTGTCGACCTTTCTGACAATCGTTTTGGTGTTTGTAACAGGCAGTCATTGCTTTTCACGGTAACACATTCATCCAAAATTAACCAAAAAATAATCTAGTTTTGCGTTTCTAAAGTCGATCAGATATACATTAACTGAATTATGCTAACTGAAATTGAAGTTATCGAAAGTAAACACAACATGAAAAAGCAATTTAAAAAATATTTAGGATCTTTATATACAATAATGCAAATGTAAAAGACATGTATGAAGAAAACATGTAAACAAAACTGTTAAAAAAATGACGTTCCGTATGCTAGTAGCAAGTTTCACCTTAAGTGAGAGTTCACAAATATGATTCAGTCATATAGTTAAACAAATATTTGATTTGAAGTGTTCGATTCTTCACTTTATTAATCAAATTGTAATAATAATAATTTGTAAAACTTAAAAAATAAAATAATTTGATAATAGTCCGGCCGATCGGTGAAAAAAATGCTCAAATAATGAGGAAAGCACCAATTTTTGCATGATGGTACAATGTATATTTTTGTGTAGTGATCAATATAAGCTATGGACCCAACCTCAAAATTCAATATGGCGGCTTATTTCAAATTGGCTGCCGTACGTTTTTAAACATTTTCCAGTATTGCACAAACCACCGTGGATTTGATGCTGGGTGCACAAAAAATCAACATATTTGAATGATTTGATGTACTTGGTCTTTTTGTGGGTAGTTGTCTCATTGGCAATCGTACCACATCTTCTTTTTAATATTAGCAAGATTTTGTTTTGATCTTTTTTTATCTTTTTTTAAAATACAAAATGGCGGCTATTTTCAAAGCACAGGAAGTAACCCTAAAATCTAAAATGGATAAATAAATAAGAAAAAAATAATGGATACTAGTACAAAATTATTTCAGATATGGTATTTCATGTTCACGTTAATTTGACGGCTACTTGTCAACAAAATTAATCGGTTCTCTCCGTCACGAATTGGGACAATATAACTGAAAGTGGAGTCAAACAAACATGTAATGTAATCAATCAATAACCCATCAACAAATAACAATTGGGTTTTTTTTTCGCCTTCGGCAAAGAACAATCTATTTTTTTAGCGACAAACCGAAAAACAATTTTTTTCTTTCAATTTTAGCATTACATATAGTGGCAGCTGAGGGTGAAACAAACAATTTTTTTTTCACAGGGTCCCAAACAAATTTTTTTTCTTCACCAAAACCTGGAAACAAACTTTTTTTTCCAAAAAAAACCATAGCCCAGGCCCCCACCCCCCCCCCCCCCCCCCCCCCACCCCGGCCCAGAAAATCAACTGGTTGCTGCCTTAGATGCATAATTTTTTAATTAGTTGCTAGTTGCTTTGAACTAGCTGTCAGATAACTGCGAGAACTCTCAGATATGTTCATTGTGTCTTTTTGTGTCGGAATGTATAAGTACCCGGCCACGTCAACATGTGTTTTTGTCCATATAATGAGTTAGGCCTTTTTCAACTGATTTTTATAGTTCGTTCTTATGTTGTACTGTTATACCACTGTCCCAGGTTAGGGGAGGGTTGGTATCCCGCTAACATATTTAGCCCCGCCACATTATTTATGTATGTGCCTGTCCCAAGTCAGGAGCCTGTAATTCAGTGGTTGTCGTTTGTTTATGTGTTACATATTTGTTTTTCGTTCGTTTTTGTACATAAATGAGACCGTTCGTTTTCTCGTTTGAATTGTTAGGCAGTTAAGCTGTCTTATGCGAGCACCCTGGATTTGTGTTCTACC
Source organism: Mytilus trossulus (assembly GCF_036588685.1). NCBI lineage: Eukaryota > Metazoa > Mollusca > Bivalvia > Mytilida > Mytilidae > Mytilus > Mytilus trossulus. Next base: position 31,812,365 of record NC_086383.1, on the reverse strand, counting down.
CAATAAATGCTGAAATACGTGCCATTGTTATCATCTAGCTGGCTACTATGTTATTTATAACTTATTGGACAATTTTTTCTTACATTTCATTCTCAATTACAAAAAATATAACCAGAAAAAACTTAAATGATCGTCGATTCCCCCAAAAGTTTTGGAGTTGCACATAGGAAGAAGAGCACATTAGGAATCCTTATGTAGTTTATTATCCCCTGACCTCAGTTTGGCTAAGATGTCAAAGAACAAATTTATGAAATATTTAATCGCCGAAAACCTCTTAAGACAATTTGTTAAGATTTTCCAAATTGCAAATTATAAAAGTCGTAGGAATATTGTTTGTCGTCAAAACGTAGTAAAACTACGTCAGTAGTCTATTAATATAAGTTCAACTGATCACACTGTTGACGGCAATTTGGAATTTGAAGACGGAATTTTCGTATCTTTTCAATTTGGACGCAGGGGTTCAAATTAGCGGTGTTCCTAGGTCTGCGACCTTCCACTTTTGCAGTCGGACTTTCTACTTGGTTACTAGCTACGCCCGACATGCCCGACAGACCGTGAAAGAAAATAAAAAAGTAACTTTGCAAACATTTTTACCAAAGTAAATCGACGACAAATAATGTGTAATCCGAGTAAAATCGTATCTCACTATCTGTCAAAAACAACATTGAAAACAAAATGGCTGCCGCGAGGAGACAATTACAATACCGGATCCGATTCCGGAAGCGAATAAGGGTAATCCCGGGTTTTCGCTATCAACTAAAAAAATTCAGACAGGTGACAAAATACATATATGCATGGTAAATAAATATAAACACAAGAATTGAAAACAAAAAGATATATGTAAAAGAAAGAAAAAGCAGAAAATATTTTGTACACCCATTTTCATGTCAAAATCCAATACAATGTGACAGTTGGGAACAGTTTATCTAACAATATATATGTTCCTGGTAACAGTATAACTCTTAATCAGTGATAAATGTTGGAAATGCATGTTAGATGCTTTTAAAGTTAAACATATTACAGCAATTTCAAAGCGCATTTTTGTCTTCTCAATTTTGATAGGTCACTTAAAATAGCTGGAAGCTTCTTATATGTAAAAAAAAAAAGATGTGGTATGATTGCCAATGAGACAACTATCCACTAGAGACCAAAATGACACAGGCATTAACAACTATAGGTAATCGTACGGCCTTCAACAATGAACAAAGCCTATACCGCATAGTTAGCTATAATACCCTGATTAGACAAATTTATGTAAAACAATTCAAACGAAAAAATCGTCATGTATGGGACTAAATAACTAATCAAATGAAATATAAGGGAAGTTCCTAGGGTCACCCACCCCTTCATGTGTAAGAACTTGGAAACAGTCGAGATCCCCACCCCTCAACCATATTTATTCATGTATGGGACAATATATATATATATACAACTCGTCTAAACATCAACCCAACAATGTTAGATCTGTAAATTTGCTTTCGCAAATTATTAGTTCTTCCTTCGCCGGGATTCGAACCCATGCTACTGTGATAACGTGACACCAAATCGCCTGCACTGCAGCCGTCCCGCTAGACCACACCACCACCTGGGCATGTGTTACCTTTCCACGTCAGTTTTAATCTAGCGGCGTACTACAGTACATGATATATAAGGCATGAAGATGTGATTTTTACAGATCAGCTAAATTATCTATAGTAAAGGATCCTACAAATTAATGTAAGATACAGTCACAGAAAATAATTATATTCATAAGTACGTCTTGAGATCCCAACCCCTAAACCATATATATTCATGTATGGGACAATATAACAAATCATATGAAATATAGGTGGAGTTCGTGTGGCCATTCTTCCCCTTCCCGTTTTAGAATTTAAAATAGGTTGAGATCCCAAATCTTACACCATATAGAATCATATTCAAAACAGTGTGGTCCTGGCCATTGATTGACGACCTGAATTATCCCATTGACTGGGACAGATTAGGTGAACGTTTGTCTGTAACGACAATTGCTCACTTCTTACTTATTATAGAATTTAAACTGTGGGGTCACCAAAGGTTCTTAACGCCTTTATTAATAAAATAATTCGAAAAATTATTCAGGAATAACCTAAAAGTTTTGATTTATATTATTGATATAAATCAACACATCGTATTATTCCGGATTCGTTTTTCGAATTGCTTTATTTAGGTGTTGAGAACCTTTAGTGACCCCACAGATTCAGTGTCTTTAACAAGTACATAGTGAGCAGTGATTGTAACCGACAAATGTTCACCTAATCTGTCACAGTCAATGGGATAATTTAGGTCGTCAATCAATGGCCAGGACCACACTGTTTTGAATATGATTCTATATTCATGTATGGGACAATGTTACAAATCAAAGAAATACTAAGGGGGTTCCTATGGTCACTGTAAACCCTCCTGTTTCAGAACTTGGAAACATTCGAGATCCTCAACCCTAAACCATATTTATTCATGTATGGGACAATATAACTAGTCAAATGGAATAAAGGGGGATTCCCTGGGCGTCACCTCACCCCTCCTATTTGAAAACTTGGTAACGGTCAAGATCCCCACTCCTAAACCATATATATTCATGTATGGGACAATATAACAAATCATATGCAATTTAGGTGGACTTCATGGGGCCACTCTACCCCTTTAAATCTGTTTGAGAATTTATAACGATCCACAATCTTAACCATATGTATTCACGTATTGGACAATATAACTAATCAAATGAAATATAGGAGAAATCAAATGATAGGAAGAGTCCTTAGGGTCACCCTACCACTCCTGTTTGATAACTTAGAAACAGATGAGATCCCCATCCCTCAACCATATATATTCATGTATTGGACAATATAACAAATCAAATGAAATATAGGGGAAGTCACTAGGATCACCCCACCCCCTCCTGTTTAAAAACTTGATAACGGTTGAGATCCCCACCCCAAACCATATATATTCATGTATGGACTAGATAACACATTAAATGAAATACAAGGGTAGTCCCTAGAACCAACCCTCCCCCTCTTGTGTGTGTTTTGAGAACTTGTAAAAGATTGAAATACCAACTCCTAAACTAAACCATATCCATTCCTGTTTGTCATTTCAAAAAGATTGAATGACATACAATGTCAATCTCATAGGCGTCACTTTGCTAGACCTTGCCCAATTTCAGGCGACCATGATCATTATGTTACAATCATTTTTTTGATAATTATAAAATTTTATTGATGGAAAATAATTAGTAGGTTTAAAAAATTTACCTTAATTATAATTTGAATTATTTCAGGTCCTATACAAATTTTCATTTTCATATGGCTCATATTAAAGAAAACATATCTTTCAATCCCAAGGCTGTTTTTATAATTATCTGTCATTTTATTCCAAACTCAGACATCATAGACTTCGGGTGATGGTGGGGGATATTTACATTTACTATGGACAGGTTAGTCAGACCTCCCTGTAGTAGTAAACATATGTCTGATTTGTGTCTCATAACTTTTGTACTGTTGAACACAAACTCAGTTTTCTTTCCAGGGAAATAAGTCCATTCATACTTTTACAAGCTCGTACTAAAGTCAGCTTGAACTACTAACAGTCAACTAATACAAAAGTTAACAATCAATTAGAAGAACTGCAATCATCTCAAACTTGTGCCACTGCAGACTCATGACCATAAAAAAAATCTGACAAAATATGAATTATTTGCCTTAAATGAACATAAATGTACATTAAACGAATGTTTAATGTTTGTTCTCTTTAATGATCTTTAAAAATAAAATTGAAGCAACATTGCCACAGTTGTTATAATTATGTTAGGCTTGGTTTTGGGTTAACTGCCTACAGTGCTTACAGCGCTTTGATTTTACATTGTCTTATCGTGGCCAATTATAGCTGACTATGCGGTATGGGCTTTACTCTTTGTTAAAGACCGTACGGTTACCTATAGTTGTTAATGTCTGTATCATTTTGGTTCTTTTACGGATAGTTGTCTCATTAGTAATCATACCACATCTTCTTTTTTATATTGACGCCGCCACATTATTTATGTTTGTGCCTTCCCAATTCAGGATCCTGTAATTCAGTGGGTGTTGTTTTGTGTTACATTTTTGTTTTTAGTTCATTTTTTTAATTTAAATAAGGCCGTTATGTTTCTCGTTTGAATTTTTATATCGGGGCCTATGTGGCGGACTATGCGGTATGTGCTTTGTTCATTGTTGAAGGCCATACGATTATAAAAATATCTAACGTCAGACACTAAAATCAATCAATGTATTCGTAGATAGTAGATGTGTTTGTGTTCTGTTAAATTGTTCCTTTTGAAATTGTTATAATGATGACAGCAGTACCCATGTTTTGACTATTTTGTTTATTGTGTCTGTTTGTTTAATGCATCCATTTAAATAAACGGAATTTGACGAGACTGTCATTAAAGTGAGAGGGTTAGCGCTATAGAATCAGGTTTAATCCACCATTTTCTACACTTGAAAATGCCGGTACCAAGTCAGGAATATGACAGTTCTTGTCCATTCGTTTTTTATGCGTTTTGCCATGTGATTATGGACTTTCCGAAGTTTTCTTTTTTTTCTAAAAAAAATATCTAGACGATTTATTATACATTAAAAATTCCTACAAAACCACCTAAACAATCACAGAACAGATATGACTCTTTTCTTCCTACTCCCTTACCGAAGAGGATTTTAACTGTATACATACCAATATAATCATATGATCGTATTATACAGATGTCAAATTTCAAATACAATGTGACATTTACATTATCTCTTTCTTATTATCTGTTTTCTTCTTTTCAAAATCTTTATGTGAACTGTCCAGCAAACCTATGCAATTCTTTTGAGATGCTTAAAAGGATGTTGTATTATATTTAATCGAAAATTTGAAAAAATCAAGATACTTAAAAAGAATTGTAATTCTTATGTGAAACCAAAAAGAACAGCCCCATGCATTACAGCTAATTCGGATTGTTTGGGAACAACAATATCAAATTGGCTGAATTCCTTTTTTAGTTCACAAACAACAATTGATGATTCAGCAAATCCACCAACGACGAAAATTGTTTTAACATTTTGCATTCCATTTTCAGCATGTAGTAATAACTGTTTTAACTTTTTAACTAAACCGTCAATTGAAGTGTTGAAAAAAGACCGAACTGTCTTGGATGGAATTAATAGTTTATCTTTCCCATTGCTTGAAAGTGAAAACGGAATTCTGACTCTGATAAATTCTGATTTGTACAGTTTATCAACTGTAAACTGTATTTTTCATGTTCAAAGTTTTCCATAAGATACAGGTAATCATCGGGGTGATTTTCCTTCAATTCGTCAAAATCAGATTTAAACTCTGATGAGCAATACTCTTCAAAGCAATTATTAATCTGTCACAGTCAATGGGATAATTTAGGTCGTCAATCAATGGCCAGGACCACACTGTTTTGAAAATGATTCTATATTCATGTATGGGACAATGTTACAAATCAAAGAAATACTAAGGGGGTTCCTATGGTCACTGTAAACCCTCCTGTTTCAGAACTTGGAAACATTCGAGATCCTCAACCCTAAACCATATTTATTCATGTATGGGACAATATAACTAGTCAAATATCATAAAGGGGGATTCCCTGGGCTTCACCTCACCCCTCCTATTTGAAAACTTGGTAACGGTCAAGATCCCCACTCCTAAACCATATATATTCATGTATGGGACAATATAACAAATCATATGCAATTTAGGTGGACTTCATGGGGCCACTCTACCCCTTTAAATCTGTTTGAGAATTTATAACGATCCACAATCTTAACCATATATATTCACGTATTGGACAATATAACTAATCAAATGAAATATAGGAGAAATCAAATGATAGGAAGAGTCCTTAGGGTCACCCTACCACTCCTATTTGATAACTTAGAAACAGATGAGATCCCCACCCCTCAACCATATATATTCATGTATTGGACAATATAAAAAATCAAATGAAATATAGGGGAAGTCACTAGGATCACCCCACCCCCTCCTGTTTAAAAACTTGATAACGGTTGAGATCCCCACCCCAAACCATATATATTCATGTATGGACTAGATTACACATTAAATGAAATACAAGGGTAGTCCCTAGAACCACCCCTCCCCCTTTTGTGTGTGTTTTGAGAACTTGTAAAAGATTGAAATACCAACTCCTAAACTAAACCATATCCATTCCTGTTTGTCATTTCAAAAAGATTGAATGACATACAATGTCAATCTCATAGGCGTCACTTTGCTAGACCTTGCCCAATTTCAGGCGACCATGATCATTATGTTACAATCATTTTTTTGATAATTATAAAATTTTATTGATGGAAAATAATTAGTAGGTTTAAAAAATTTACCTTAATTATAATTTGAATTATTTCAGGTCCTATAAAAATTTTCATTTTCATATGGCTCATATTAAAGAAAACATATCTTTCAAGCCCAAGGCTGTTTTTTATAATCATCTGTCATTTTATTCCAAACTCAGACATCATAGACTTCGGGTGATGGTGGGGGATATTTACATTTACTATGGACAGGTTAGTGAGACCTCCCTGTAGTAGTAAACATATGTCTGATTTGTGTCTCATAACTTTTGTACTGTTGAACACAAACTCAGTTTTCTTTCCAGGGAAATAAGTCCATTCATACTTTTACAAGCTCGTACTAAAGTCAACTTGAACTACTAACAGTCAACTAATACAAAAGTTAACAATCAATTAGAAGAACTGCAATCATTTCAAACTTGTACCACTGCAGACTCATGACCATAAAAAAAATCTGACAAAAAATGAATTATTTGCCTTAAATGAACATAAATGTACATTAAACGAATGTTTAATGTTTGTTCTCTTTAATGATCTTTAAAAATTGAAGCAACATTGCCACAGTTGTTATAATTATGTTAGGCTTGGTTTTGGGTTAACTGCCTACAGCGCTTACAGTGCTTTGATTTTACATTGTCTTATCGTGGCCAATTATAGCTGACTATGCGGTATGGGCTTTACTCTTTGTTAAAGACCGTACGGTTACCTATAGTTGTTAATGTCTGTGTCATTTTGGTTCTTTTACGGATAGTTGTCTCATTAGTAATCATACCACATCTTCTTTTTTATATTGACGCCGCCACATTATTTATGTATGTGCCTTCCCAATTCAGGATCCTGTAATTCAGTGGTTGTTGTTTTGTGTTACATTTTTGTTTTTAGTTCCTTTTTTTTTATTTAAATAAGGCCGTTATGTTTCTTGTTTGAATTGTTATATCGGGGCCTATATGGCGGACTATGCGGTATGTGCTTTGTTCATTGTTGAAGGCCATACGATTATAAAAATATCTAACGTCAGACACTAAAATCAATCAATGTATTCGTAGATAATAGATGTGTTTGTGTTCTGTTAAGTTGTTCCTTTTGAAATTGTTATAATGATGACTGCAGTACCCATGTTTTGACTATTTTGTTTATTGTGTCTGTTTGTTTAATGCATCCATTTAAATAAACGGAATTTGACGAGACTGTCTTTAAAGTGACAGTGCTATAGAACCAGGTTTAATCCACCATTTTCTACATTTGAAAATGCCTGTACCAAGTCAGGAATATGACAGTTCTTGTCCATTCGTTTTTGATGCATTTTGTTATTTGATTTTGCCATGTGATTATGGACTTTCCGAAGTTTTCTTTTTTTTCTAAAAAAAATATCTAGACGATTTATTATACATTAAAAATTCCTACAAAACCACCTAAACAATCACAGAACAGATATGACTCTTTTCTTCCTACTCCCTTACCGAAGAGGATTTTAATCGATACATACCAATATAATCATATGATTATATAGTATTATACAGATGTCAAATTTCAAATACAATGTGACATTTACATTATCTCTTTCTTATTATCTGTTTTCTTATTTTCAAAATCTTTATGTGAACTGTCCAGCAAACCTAGGCTATTCTTTTGATATGCTTAAAAGGATTTTGTACTATATTTAATCGAAAATTTGAAAAAATCAACATACTTAAAAAGAATTGTAATTCTTATGTGAAACCAAAAAGAACAGCCCCATGCATTACAGCTAATTCGGGTTGTTTGGGAACAACAATATCAAATTGGCTGAATTCCTTTTTTAGTTCACAAACAACAATTGATGATTCAGCAAATCCACCCACGACGAAAATTGTTTTAACATTTTGCATTCCTTTTCAGCATGTAGTAATAATTGTTTTAACTTTTTAACTAAACCGTCAATTGAAGTGTTGAAAAAAGACCGAACTGTCTTGGATGGAATTAATAGTTTTTTTTTTTTTTAACTTTTGATTTTTTTATTTCCAACAATTACAACATATACATGATATACATACAATATAATACATATAAGATAAATACAATGTCATTTTTATAAATAAATCTTAAGAGGGAATATTTTACATTTTCTATTGAAAAGATAAAAAAATAAAAAAGAATAAAAAAAAGTAAAATGAAATAGAAAATAAATAAATAAATAAAGAAGGAAAACAAAAAGAACAAAAAATAAAAACAAAACTCAAAGGGATTATCCAGTTACATCCCTATCTTTATTTTTAATATCACATAATTATGCTGAAAAAAAAATGAAAATTTACGAGACATATTTCTTTCGTAACAGCCATCAACACGATCAAGTACATAACATGGCAATAATATTTTCTTTAAAAAAGAGTATAATTAAGTTGTCATAAGTAATTGTAACAACAACAAAAAAGACATTAGCCGGTATACAATAATAGTTTTTCAAAAACATTCCATACATTGTCAAATTCAGTTATCTTTTTATTTTTTACAGCTATCATACTCTCTAATTTATACATGTCTTTCAGTTTCATTATAATTGCTTGCAATGAGAGATTCTTTTTAAAGCATATATTGTTTAATATAAAGAAAAATCATGTTATATGGGTTGTTGGGAAATATCTTGGATAAGTCTACAAAAAGAAAGTTTAATTTATTCATTGGGAGACTTATTCCACCGGAAAGGAACCAGTTATCAACATCCTGTAGAAAATCTTGTACAGTATTGCAATTCCAAAATAGGTGTTCTATAGACCCATTATCTGATTTACAAAATGTACACAAAGGATCATCAGTCAATTTTATTTTAACTAAATACTGATTTGTGGCAATAATGCAATGGTTAATCCTATATTGCAGCCACTGTAATTTACTATTTTTAGTAACAGCAAAAGGCAGTCTGAAAATCTTTTTCCAGTTCAAGTTCTGTTCACCTAAAATTTTAACCCACTTAAGCTGTCCAGTAGGAATAACATTATTTCTTGTCAGTACAGAATACATATCTTTTGATCCTTTACAATGTTTTAAAAATATTTGTAGACATGATGGTATAAAAGGACAAGCTAATTTGTAAGATCCTTTAGGGAAAGATTTGGATGCCTCTTTCACTGCCGAAATAACACTGCTAAATTTAAGAAAATCTGTGTTAATGTTATATATTTGCTTAAATTGATCAAATGAAATATACAATCCATTTTGGTCAACTATATCATTTACAAATCTAATACCACTTTTGAACCAATCTTGATAAAATACTGATTTATGACCAATCTTAATATTATTATTTAGCCATAGTGGATTTGATAAAAATGAATCATAAGTAAAATTTCTTTCTTTTTGAATAATCATTTCCCAGGATCTTAGTACATCTTTCCAAAAATGGTTGTTAACTGTCATATACAGTTGTCTAATATAATCAACACCACAACTAAACAACTTTCTTTTATCTATATTTGACATGAAAATATTTTGCCATTTACTATCTCTCTGCAAAATCCTCCTAATCCATGTTGATTTAAGTGCTGTAATGAACATATTCAAATCAAGCATTTTCAAACCACCCTCCAAATAGTCTTTGATTAGAATATCCTTCTTAACTCTATGTATAGGTGAGTTCCATATGTATGAATAAATAAGTTCATTTATTCTCTTAATAATATCATCTGAAGGATTTGGCAGAGAGATAATGAGATGGTTTACAATAGGCAAGACTAGAGTCTTAATCACAGTTATTCTCCCTATAACAGTTAGATTCCTTTTAGACCATTGTTTTAAAGTATTTTTAATCTGTACAATTCTTTCAGAATAATTTATTTTAACAATTTTTTCAAGATCTACATCAAAATTGATTCCTAGTAATTTAAAAGAAGTTTCACCCCAGGACAGATTTCTGTTAGGACATAAAGTATCTGTACTATATTTTTTGCTCCCAAACCAAATAACTTGTGTTTTTGTGAAGTTAATATTCAGTCCAGATATTTTTGCAAACCAGTCTAATTCTAATAAAGATTCTTGTAAAGATTTTTCACTCCCATCCAAAATCAAAGAGGTGTCATCAGCAAATTGTGACAATTTATGCTCAACCCGTGTGACCTCTATACCACTAATGTCGCTATTTCCCCTTATTTTCAATGCCAGAATCTCAACACATAAAATAAAAAGATATGGAGACAGGGGGTCCCCTTGTCTACAACCTCTTCCAATAGTAAAAAAATCTGAAAGGTTCCCCCCCTGGTTGACAGCAGAGTTGATATTATTGTAAAATACTTTAACCCAATTGATGATAGATTCGCCAAAATTGAAAAATTTCAAAACATTTACCAAAAAGTCCCATGATATTGAATCGAAAGCTTTTTCGAAATCAATCAAAAGTAATAACCCTGGTATTTCATGTTCCTCTGTGTACTGTAATATATCATAAATGAGTCTTATATTTTCCCCAATATACCTTCCACTAATAAAACCAGTCTGATCAAAATTGATCAATTTATCAAGGACACTCTTAAATCTGTTTGCAATAGCTGCTGATCCAATTTTGTACACAGTGTTCAGTAAAGATATAGGGCGCCAGTTTTTTAAAAAGTGGCGAGGTTTATTACCTTTTGGTAAACAAGTAATAATCCCTTGCTTTTGTGTAACAGATAGTTCCCCTGTTTTTGCACCATAATTTAAAGAATTTACAATAAAAATTTGAAGATCCTTCCAAAAAAATTTATAGAACTCTGCTGAAAAACCATCCGTTCCAGGGGTTTTGTTGTTTTTCATTTTTTTCAATGCTTCTCCAGCTTCTTTAACAGTAATTGTACCTTCCAAGCTTTCTCTTTCCTGAGATGAAAGTATGGGAACATTTAAATTTTTCAAGTCTTTTTTAAGATCATTTAAAGTACTTTTAGTATCCCTTTTTTTATAAAGATTGTCATAAAAATATTTACCTTCATTCAAAATATCTTTTTGTTTTGTTATAATTTCCCCATTTTCTTTCTCTACTTTGGGAATAATTTTGCTCATAAAATTGCGTGATTCTAAGCCACAGAAATAATTAGTAGGTTTTTCCCCTTCCTGTATCCATTGGACACGGGATCTTAATAATTTCCCTTTTAATTTTTGTGTTCGTAAACTTTCAAGCTCATGTTTTTTTGCTTCTAATGCGTTAATGGAATGTTCATCAACTCTTTCCTCTAATTGAGTTATTTCATTTCGAAGATTTTGTTCCCTTTTTTCGTCTTGCTTTTTTTTATAGCTTGAGTATGAAATTGTCTTCCCCCTAATTTCCATAAGAAGAGTCTCAAGCAAAAGCTGACAATTAATTCTAAAATGAATGTCTGTATTATCTATTTTGTCAATATTTTCCATATTATAAACTAAAGCACAATATTGTGTTTTCACTTCCTGAATTTTTTGCTTAATAGTATTTATATAGTCTATATCATATAATAAAGAGTTGTTAAACTTCCACAAACCTTTTCCTCTAATGAAAGGGTTAAATTCTAAATCTAGCAAAATCATAGAGTGATCTGACCGATAGCTTGGAAGTATATTACAATTTTTTAGACTGTTTAAAAAATTTTCAGTGAGAAGAAAAAAGTCTAATCTAGCCTGTTTAAAAGGATTTCTCTTCCTCCAGGTGTATCGCTGTACATCTGGAAAAAGTTCTCTTATACGGGTCTATCAAATTTCTTTCTTCAATAAATTCCAATACTTTTTCCCTAGCTTTCGAATTGTTAATATTCACATAGTTGCAATAATCTATACATGGGTTTTGGACAAGATTGAAATCACCACAAATAACAAAGTATTCATTTTCAAAATCATCAATAACAGACATAATATTAGAAAAAAAAATCAGGATTGTCTGTATTTGGTCCATATAGACATACAAGAGTTATCTTTCTATTTTCTACAAGAATATCTAAAATTAAATAGTTTCCATTTATATCTTTTTTTTCTTTCAATACTTTGCATTCAAAATTATTATTGAACAAAATAGCTACACCTCTAGAGTTTGAGCTAACAGATGAAAAATAACACTCATAACCCCACATAGATCTCACTATGTTTTGTATATCATTTGTAAAATGAGTATCCTGAATACAATATATATTACAGTTCTTTGACTTCAGCATATCAAATACGTCTCTTCTTTTTAATGTGTTACGAAGGCCTTGACAATTAACAGACAAAATCATTAATGAACTCATTGATAGTAAAATGATTGCATCCAAATTACATCAAGTAGTTGAATGAAAGAAATAAAAATTATTTTCCAATAATGATGTATACACAGAAAAGTAATAAGAATGGGGATGTCAAACAGGATAATTTTCAAAGGAGTGTTTAAAAATAAATGAAAAAAAATAGAAAAATAAATGAGAAAAAGTTTTAAAAAATATTCAATGGATTGAATATGACAATTGTGATAAAGCATTTTCATAATTATGAACAATGTTTCACAATTTTTTAGTTTTTACAGAATAATATCTTTACATTAACATTTGCCATAAGTGTCACTTAAAATTGTAATTGTGAGAAGTATATATTTACATTTTCAATTATAGGAATAATAGAAATAAGTGACTCAAGGGAGATAACAAAAAAAACAAGTTAAGTCACCTTAAACATTATAAATGTCATGATTGTATATATATGCCTAGGTTTTAAGTATACTAATTTTACCATAAAGTTTCTATATAATATAAATTATCATCAATATTTCTTATTATTATAAAATAGTTATTGTATAAACATAATCTACAGCAGAAATACTTGGACATATTGATTCAAGGGAGATAATACAAAATTAAAACAAAAACAAATAAGAAAACATTGAGTCAGCAGTATTCAATATAAGTAGTTAAATTATTTCTTATTTCTAGATATAAATGTGTATAATTTTACAGTTACTAGTTAAGGTGTCAATATTAGTACTTGTAAAAACATTTTCTATTAATTTCAGTTAAAACCAAGAATTTCAATACATTTTGTCTATTTTCTGTTTTGTAACCTTGTCCTTATATTATCAACTAAGTTAAACTTCAGTTGTAAACCATCTTCCATTCTACCATATACTCCAGAGTTGTAAAACCATACAGATTCAAAACAGTTCATGTCTCTCAGTTTACTAATAAGCTGTATGTTTCTCCAGGTAACATCGTCACTAATGCGTACTTTGTTATTAAGGTTTTTTCTCTCTACAATCACTTTTCTTTTAACATCACTATTGAAAAGTCTAACTATCATTGGTTTTGGTCCAGGTTTGTCTGATGGTAAGCGGAGGATTGTAACAACATCCCGCTCTTCAAGGTGAACATTAAGATCCCTTCTCACAGTTTCTATAAAGTCTGATCGCAAATTCTGATCATCACGTCTGGGAAAGTTCATGACTTTGATGTTGTTTTTCCTAGAGTATTGCTCATTATAGTTTGCACTAGTTAATGCCTTTTGGTTCATTCTGGTTGAATACTCTAAGCCTTTTTTGTTTTTAATTACTACATCTCTGGTTTGGTCAATTTGTTTTTTAAGTTCTTCATTTTCTATTGATAAGGCTTCATACTTGTTTTGCATCTCTTGCATTTCTTTCTGTACTGTTACTAATTTAGTGTTTAGCTTCTTATCCATAGTTGATTCAAATCTTTGAAATAGTTTGGTCACAATAGAGGTAACAATTATTTCTAAATCATGGGTTCTTACAAGATCTTTTGTAAGTATGTCAAGATCATCTTTTTTGGTTATCCCCTGAAGGTTTGGAATTAATAGTTTATCTTTCCCATTGCTTGAAAGTGAAAACGGAATTCTGACTCTGATAAATTCTGATTTGTACAGTTTATCAACTGTAAACTGTATTTTTTCATGTTCAAAGTTTTCAATAAGATACAGGTAATCATCGGGGTGATTTTCCTTTAATTCGTCAAAATCAGATTTAAACTCTGATGAGCAATACTCTTCAAAGCACTTATTGACCGTTGTGCCACCCCATTTAAGTCCTAGTGCATTTTTCTGGTATGAATTAGCTTTACCATTTTCTCTCATGTGTTCAGTTATATCTATCGTCCCTCCTGTAAAATATCCAACAATTACATTTAAGTTCATCTTTCGATATAATGTTAAAAGAAATTATGCCATATACAACTTAAATTTCTGAAATAAATCTTGATTATGATCTGTCTGTGCATTTTATTAATCCATTTATCTAATGTGATACATGATTCTGTGATTAATTTATTCATACTTAAACTAAGCTTTGATAACACATAATACACATGTTCTTGTCCTGACCAGAACACCAGAACACACATTTCATAAATTGAATACATTAGTCAAAGTACAATAATAATATCTATCATCAATCAGCCTAAGACTGGAATTAGCCAAGTGTTCACACAACATTCGGTGTCACATAAATGAACACTTCCACCGATGGTATCACAAGTTAATGACAAAAACAAAAATATGTTGATATAATCAGACAAACATTTAGGTACTATTACACACAATGTTTCTGAATAGTCACAGTTTTGGCATTTAACTTACCACCAAGGTCAACTACCAGATATTTTGTGTTTAATGGCAACGTAGACCAAATCTTGTACCATCTTCTAATTTAAGAATTTCGAAATCTTTTTGCTCACAGTAAAAGGCAGCAGCCTCAGGTTCAGATATGACTGTTTGTCGATCTGTTGGTATACCAGCCTGACAAAATTACAAAGTGAGTTTAATCGTATTTTGATTCCATGAAATATAATAATCATCATTTAAATATTGAAATTCAGTTTAAAAAGTGAAAGTGTTTCGTAATAAAGCCTGTGTAACTACTATTTCACCTAATATTTATGGTCAAGATACCGTGTGTCTTAAAAAATCATTGAAATTAACACACCGACCGAATCATCGATCAGTTAACTCATCATATAAGACTTAAATACTGAATCTCCACTCAATTCGTTAATACATTGAAACAAGTATGAACAATTAATATTCAAAGTCCAAAACCCAAAATTTGACAAAATTTTTATTAGCGGAACCAAACTTAAACTTGAACTGTTATTTATCATGACAGACTCGCATACTAACACACTAAACTAGATGTGTCAAAGCGACAGCCATGTCTGAAAAAGTTTAAAAAAATCTGCAATTTCAATAACACATGTGGACACAAACATGATGGCAGTCTCACATATAAAAAATCAGCGCTTAAAACATGATGGCATATAGAAAAAAGTCTGTATAACCGTGATTTTCAACAATTTTCAAAGTTATAAACCCTTAATTTTGGAACGAAACTTAAACTTGATCTGTAACTCGTCATGGTAAGCTCAAATACTAAAAAATCAGTCCAATTTCTGAAAGCATTTTAAAAAAAGGTCCGTATAACTGTCAAAGTAAAAAGCCCGAAATTACATCAAAAATATTCCCGAGCGGAACGAAAACTAAACTTAATCTGTAACTCATCATGATTAACTTACATACCCAAACTCAGCCCAATATCTGAAGGTGTTTAAAAAAAAATTTTGTGTAATAGTTTGTTGCGGAATGATTGAATGACATAATGACGGATAGACGTAATGACGGAATGACAGAATGACCTAATGACGGAGTGACAGAATGACAGAATGACAGACAAGGGTAAAACTATATGTGAACGCAACGAAAAGGCAATAAAAAAATCAGTAAAACTGCCGGTATGCCGGAATAACGGAATTACATAATGATGAATATCGATAAATTATACAGAAATGGAAAGTTAGTTGCGGGGCCATGACACCCCATATTATATTCTGCATATATAAGCATTCATGCTAACTTGCTTGCTTGAAGTTCAGATAAAGGCAAAGTCATAACATATCGTAATACGAAAACAAAATCATTTCGATACTAAACTAATCTATGTGATAACAAATCCAGTAAATAGTCCAATTCGGTAGGTCACATTCATGAAAGGGAAGGGGATAGCAGTTAAGACGTAAGGAACATATCCGATATCATTTTTGAAACGGTTATTGCATAACGGTCAACCAACTCGTATGGCGTCCGTAAAATTTACGTAGGGATGATTTAAACTTCACCATTTGGAACTCTTGGTTTAATAGCTTCCTTGTGAGCAGCAACCCTCTATCAAGAAAAGCATGATAGGAAATGAAAGCACGGGAATATTATATGAATTGGGAGATATATACCCCATATGATGGTGCTCCTGGAATGTTGCTACTCAAAAATGGAAAGTTCACAATTGGAAAGCTTAAATCATCTCTTTTGTCGTAAAGTTTAATTTTGAATAATTCAAGTAGGAATAATTATGCATTTATTTAGGGGTGTATTTAATTTACGATTTATGTTCATGTGTAGGAATCCCAGCTTAAACAAGTTGAAAATTTTGACCGTTTACCATTCTTGTTATTGAATTTATATTCGGAACTGCCCTCGATTGTTCATATCTATAGAAGTACACAAACGTTAAACCAAACGTTCCGTACATTATTTTGGTAATCACCAATTCCGGTTTAAGTTATTTTCCTAAATGGTAAAGGTAAGGTAGCACTCCATAGTTAGGTGTGTAGTTTCGCATTTTGGCCCCTGTGGATTTTTCAAATATGAGAGCTAGTGTGCAATACAATTCATTTTTTGATAGCTGAGTATTAGAATATCCTTTGTATTGGGTATATAGTAACATCAAGGTAATTATGTAATGTATGTAATATAGGCTGTTTTCTGTATGACAGTCCGTATTTGCATGTCCCTACCACACATTGGTCCGGCAATTATTGTAATGTTTTTTTCCAACTTTTTATCGCACGAACTTTGTGATTGGATATTACGAAAAAATGAGGCGAAAGACACCCATTTTTTATTTGATCATTAGGAAGATTTAGGAAAACAGTCTCTAAAAATGTATCACTCAAAGGCATCGAAATTCTAGTTTGATCCACATTTTTGGGGAAAATGTGACATCTTCACCCCCCTTTTTGCAATATTTTATGGGGAAAAAATGCAGATGTTGCCATGAATACACATACAGGGAATTAATTTTCACCCTTGTAACTTTTGAAAATCAAATCTATGGAAGATACTGATTACATACATATGCACATGTACAACACAAACAGTTAGGTTAATGTATTAGAAATCCAGGAATAGGAGATGATAAAACATTTTGTGGCTCATTTTTAATTTTATTTTCTAACTGTGGAGTGCTACATAACCTTTAACGGTAAATGGTTTACCAAAGCACAAATACGGCGGAGGAAACGATCGAGTAAGGCTTCAGTACAACTTTAACCTGGGCACGTAACACATTGATTTCAAGCGATTCGTTAAAGTACCAGTTATCGAATCAATTCGATCCCGTTACCAAGCAGACGACAAGTACTGAAATAGCCATATCAGAGGAGAATAGGTCCGTATACATTTTGGTTTGTTGATTTCTTCACGAATTACCTACGGAAATAATTTACTAAGTTAAACGTTATCCGTTGGCAACTGAACTTAATATTACCGTTTACCAAACCAAACTATAGCAAAAGTTATCTTCTGGGGACATTTTCATTCGACTGTCCATTTTCTTCATTTCACGTTAGGTAGTTAATAATATATTTATCTGTTAAGGTTTTGATATTGTGAATTTATTTAATATTTATCTGTTAAGATTGATATTTAATGCCTTTTATAGTTAATATAAGTTATTTTTTATTTAACGAGTTTGTTATTCCTACCGAGGTAAATTCTGAGAGTTACATATAAAACACACCTACACTTTCACAGGCCAAAAACGTATTTCAATATACCCCTTTTTTGTCCAAGTCTTATTTTTACAAGAGTAAAGACAGGTTACCAGAGTACTACGAAACCACAGTACTACGCTACTTAATAAGGGTCACCAATTATAGCTTTATTATACATATATATACTAGTACAACACATTCTTATAGCAACGCATGCTAATGCTTACACATTTATAGTTAACAGTGGCGGATCAAGGAATTTTCATAAGTGGGGACCCATTGACTGACATAAGAAGCAACCAAATTTTTTCCCAAAAAGGGGGGGGGGGGCCCGGGCCCCTTGGGACCCCCCCCCTAAATCCGCCTCTGGTTAAACATTGTGAAACGTAAAAAAAATAAGGCCCAACCGCTCGGTTTTCGTTACAAAATGTTCAATTTTCTTGTATCTTCGTTCTGAATTAGGTGTTCCATAGCTAAAATAATACCAGTTTTACCTGAACTGCTGCTCTCTTGAAAAATCCTAGTGTGTTTGTATTCCAAAATTACAGGAACAGTAAGTATCCACTTTACAACACCGTCGTCAAAATTTCTCAGTCTGCGATTTAAAGTTTCTAAGAGGTCATCTTTTAGGAATCTTATAATATTCGTAAGTACGTCTATCGCCTTCATTCTGTTTTTATTACGTATATCAAATATCATATACTGGTCATCTAAATGCTCCTGCTAACAATTATACAATTATACAAAAATGTAATAATAATGATGATGATGATGATAATAATAATAATAATAATAATAATAATAATAATAATAATAATAATAATAATAATAATAATGATGATAATAATAATAATAATAATAATAATAATAATAATAATAATAATAATAATAATAATAATAATAATAATAATAATAATAATAATAATAATAATAAAAATAATATTATAGGGTTATTGAATAATAATAAAAATATTAATAATAATAATAATAATAATAATAATAATAATAATAATAATAATAATAATAATAATAATATAGGGTTATTGCATATTGAATATTGTCTCGAGTAGTATTTTATATTGCACGAGCTTGCGAGTGCAATATATGTTCTACGAGGGACAATATTCCCCAATAATTCATAAAATAACCATTTTATTGTATAGCATTATAATATTTGAAAGTAAAAAATGGGTTTTAACTAAGATTTTGTCGTTGACGACGTCATGATTTTTGAAGATTTATTACACTAGTGCAATATTAGAATTTATTGCACGCTAACTTTTGGTAACTCTCTGTTGAAAATATTATATTGCTATACAATAATAATAGTAATAATAAAAAAAAAATAATAATAATTAAAAACCAATTGTTCAGAGAACAATCAGAGAACAATTGAAGGTCTTTCCACTGAAAATAATGTATTTTAATATGAAAGTTGTAAAATTAACTTTAAAATGTCATTTCAATCGTCAACTGATAGGTTATTGTACGCTGATTCCAGAAATATATGGTTTCTATACAATATTTTTTAAATAAGGGAGATAATTTGTTACTTCCGGTTTGAAAAATGTTACTTCCAATAAAATTTGAATATTTAATTGACACTGATTCCAAAAAGATCTGGTTCTATATACTTTTTTATTAATAAAGTACAAAAATAGCTACTTCCGGTTTACACAAGGTCACTTCCGGTTGTTTTTTTCAAGGTTATATGGTTTGATACCTTTCGCCAAAAGTCTCATGGCTAGATCATGTATACATATGAGCTGAAAGCAAAGGTCAAAAACTAGAACGTCAAATTAATCTATGACTTTGGGATCAATTTCAAGGTCATAAACCAAGGACCTCAAATCAAAAGACCATAGGTCTTAATTATATTTGGTTAATCAGTTATATCACCATACGAGTATTTTTAAATACAAGAGGGGAGAAAACTCACTTTTACGTTCAACGTACCCTTGCAATCAAAATTTACATGTTACGACATGTCGCAACTAACTATTTAGAAAAAAAAATTGTCGATATCTTATACGGTTTCTGGAAATTAGTGGAAATAAGCCAAATTCAAAAATTAGAAGATGACCTTGACCTTTGACCTTGACCTGATTTTTATATTTTTTTGGACCAAGGACCTCAAATCAAAAGATCCTTGGTCTCTAGCACTTATGTTTTACAAGATAGAAATGCATATCACTTATATCAAATGCATAAGGGGAAATAACTCTCATATGGAGCGTTCATATCACTTCGGTCAAAATAGGACAATCATGCGAAGGATATAACGAGCAATTTTGTAACATAAATGTTATAATTTTTTACGGTTGGGAAGGAGTTGCGCTCACAAGGAAAACAGTGTTTGGGGAGATAACTCTTACAAAGAAAAGTATTTGTTTACGCAGGGTAAATTTCAAAAGTTCATAAACTGTTCGGTATCATTTTCCAAATATCTAAGCTACATATTGCGAAACAAATGTTTAACGCAAGAACAAAATTAGGTGGAAGAAATAAAAAAAAAAAAAAAAACAATTGTTCAGAGAGCAATTGAAGGTCTTTTCACTAGTAAAGATCTATTTTGATATTGATATAGTAAAAATCAGTTAATAATAGTAGTTCCTATGGCTTTATGATGTATTTATATGAATTTAAAGAGAAGGTCAAAATCTAGAACGTCCTATTAACCTATGACCTTGACCTCAATTTCAAGGTCACAAACCAAGGACCTCAAATCAAAAGACTATAAGTCTTATTCATAGTTGGTTAATGAGTTATATAACCATACGCGTATTTTTTAATACAAGAGGGGAGAAAACTCCCTTTTACATACAACATTCCCTTGCAATTAATATTTACATGTAAAGACATGTCGCAACAAACAATTTAGGTAAAATAATTTGTCCTTATCTTATATAGTTTCTGGAAAAAAGAGAGAAAAAGCCAAATTCAAAAATTTGAATATGACCTTGACCTTTGACCTTGACCTAATTTTCATTATTTTGGACCAAGGACCTCAAATCAAAAGATCCTAGGTCTCTAGCACTTATGGTTTACAAGATAGAAATGCATATCACTTATATCAAATGCATAAGGGGAAATAACTCTCATATGGAGCGTTCATATCACTTCGGTCAAAATAGGACAAATCATGCGAAGGATATAACGAGCAATTTTGTAAAATAAATTTGTCATAATATTTTACGGTTGCGAAGGAGTTGCGCTCACAAGGAAAACAGTGTTTGGGGAGATAGCTCCTACAAAGAAAAGTATTCGTTTACGCAGGGTAAATTTCAAAAGCGCATAAACTGTTCGATATCATATACCAAATATCTAAGCGACATATTGTGAAACAAACATTTATCGCGAAAACAAAATTAGGCGGAAGAAAAAAAAATTAATAATTAAAAACCAATTGTTCAGAGAACAATTGAAGGTCTTTCCACTGAAAACAATGTATTTTAATATGAAAGTTGTAAAATTAAGTTTAAAATGTCATTTCAATCGTCAACTGATAGATTATTGTACGCTGATTCCAGAAATATATGGTTTCTATACATTTTTTTTTAAATAAGGGAGATAATTTGTTAATTCCGGTTTGAAAAATGTTACTTCCGATAATATTTGAATATTTAATTGACAGTGATTCCAAAAATATCTGGTTCTATATACTTTTTTATTAATAAAGTACAAAAAATAGCTACTTCCGGTTTACACAAGGTCACTTCCGGTTATTTTTTTCAAGGTTAAATGGTTTGATAACTTTCGCCAAAAGCCTCATGGCTATATCATGTATACATATGAGCTGAAAGCAAAGGTCAAAAACTAGAACGTCAAATTAATCTATGACCTTGAGATCAATTTTAAGGTCATAAACCAAGGACCTAAAATCAAAAGACCATAGGTCTTAATTATATTTGGTTAATCAGTTATATCACCATACGCATATTTTTGAATGCAAGAGGGGAGAAAACTCACTTTTACGTTCAACGTACCCTTGCAATCAAAATTTACGTGTTACGACATGTCGCAACTAACAATTTAGAAAAAATAATTTGTCGATATCTTATACGGTTTCTGGAAATTAGTGGAAATAAGCCAAATTCAAAAATTAGAATATGACCTTGACCTTTGACCTTGACCTATTTTATATTTTTTTGGACCAAGGACCTCAAATCAAAAGATCCTTGGTCTCTAGCACTTATGGTTCACAAGATAGAAATGCATATCACTTATATCAAATGCATAAGGGGAAATAACTCTCATATGGAGCGTTCATATCACTTCGGTCAATATAGGACAAATCATGCGAAGGATATAACGAGCAATTTTGTAAAATAAATTTGTCATAATATTTTACGGTTGCGAAGGAGTTGCGCTAACAAGGAAAACAGTATTTGGGGAGATAACTCCTACAAAGAAAAGTATTCGTTTACGCAGGGTAAATTTCTAAAGCGCATAAACTGTTCGATATCATATACCAAATATCTAAGCGACATATTGCGAAACAAAAGTTTATCGCAAGAACAAAATTAGGCGGAAGAAAAAAAAAAAAAAAAAAATAATCAGAAGAAAAACAATAGGTCTTTCCACAGAAAAGTGGAAAGACCTAATAATCAGAAGAAAAACAATAGGTATTTCCACAGAAAAGTGGAAAGACCTAATAATAGACCTTTTCAACAATTGTCTACACCTACAGTTGAGCACGACTACGACCGGTAAGATGTGAGGGGTCGTCTCAAAAAATAACAATTGAAAATAATACTAATCATCACTAAGGGATTTAATACTTGTTTAGTTGATTGACAATGATATAAATTTACAACAGAGTAAAATGGCATGGATTTTAAAATTTAGAAGGACAATACAGAGATCAACTTTCTTTCTGAACAGTGAAAAAAAAACAGATAAAAAAGAAAAGAAAATAAAAAAAACGGCGATCTCTGATCGACTAAAAAGGAATCGAAGGCGAAGCATAACTTCCGTGTGAAGTCCGTACACAATATCAACATTTTCAGGACTAGGTTCATGCGCACAAACATGCGACGGGGTTTTCTAATTTAATTAGATAAAAAAAATCCCTTACGCATGACCAGAGACAAAATTAAAAAAGAATCATTAGTACGAAAAAAAATAAAAGGTTATAAAACCGGCAAAGAATTGTCAAGGATAAAAGAAAAAGCGAAACAATATCTGACTCGTTTGCAACAAAATAAGATATAGCAATGACATTATAAAATATAAAAACAACGATACTTAATCAATACGGACCCCATTAAACACTAATGCTAAGAAAATCCCGATTCTTGCAAGAAACTAAAATGTCATTTTCGAGAACTGGGTAATGGCTCAACGATAAGAAGGACAACATTTTTTGTTTTTTTCGGAACACGGGAAATTGTACTGAACAATCAGTTCGTGAAGACGACCATATAATTAAATGAGTGGAACAAACAAGAATTTATCAAAAGTACACGAATGCCCCACTTGCACTATCTTTTTCCATGTTCCATGGACCATGAAATTGGGTAATAATCTAATTTGGCATTAAAATTAGAAATATCATATTATAAGGAACATATGTATTAAGTTTCAAGTTGATTGGACTTCAGCTTCATCAAAAAACTACCTTTACCAAAAACTTTAACCTGAAACTCCCACTTTCATTTTCTATGTTCAGTGGAGTCAAAATTCTAATATGGCTTTAAAATTAGAAAGATCATATCATAAGCAACAAGTGTACTAAGGTTCAAGTTGATTGGACTTCAGCTTCATCAAAAACTACCTTGACCAAAAACTTTAACCTGAACGGACGGACGGACGCACATACGGACGGACGAACGAACGGAGCCACAGACCAGAAAACATAATGCCCCTCTACTATCGTAGGTGAGGCATAATAAGTCATTTGACTCCCAACCCCTGCTAAGCACTATCAGAATTTACAATGACAAAGCTCTGTAGAAACTAGTATGTTGAATTATAAATTCCATACGCAGGTATGTACTGCTTAAATGTTGATACATCTCCCCTTTTTCAAGAAGGAAGTACACCAACTTTGACAAGGTATCGTGATCTTTTCCTTCGACCGTTGAAATCAAAAATTTTTCACCGGTCCAAAAATTGAATATGTACATCGGGTAAGGTTTACATCGTTGAAAAAAAGTAATAATATTTTACAAATTCTCATAAATTTTCAGAAAAAACTATTAGATACACATTTATTCATATTGGCATGCGGCATAATCATAAAGTTGAAGAGAAAGCTGATCAGGATGCGGAATGATTGCAGTATTTTTTTAATCAATTCAAAGTGAAGTGTCGTGCAAAGACATGTATTAAGAATATTGCGTAAGAAATATTTTATTTACTTTTTATATTTCTCATATATATCTTCTGTAGATATATATATAACCGCCAAACCGAATTGATATATCGTAATGATAAGCAAACGTGTTTGTCTTTGAGACGACCTATCACTTAATACCTGTAAACTGTAGGTGTCATTAATCGGTGTAGAGAGTTGTTGAAAGGTCTCATAATAATAATGATAAGGATAATACTTTTAAGTTATACTTTACAGCTATTTGGCATTATAACTTTCAAATTTGATACTAGAATTGATGTTTTGAAATAAAAAGCATTTCTGCTGACATTGAGATATCTCGATCATTTGGTTGTTGACGTTCACTTCGACATTTCGTTTACTCTTTACTAGAACTCACGCAAAGAAGAGAAATTATGCTATGTGTTTTATAATTTCACAAAAATTAAATTGTTAGTTCACATTAAAATAAATTGATAAGCATAAATAAATAGGACATTATAAAAAACAATGTTCACATTGCAATCACACTTTGAATACCTTTTCTGTGATTTCAAACTTTATGTTCTGGAAAAAGTACCATTTGTCCATATCGAGGTCTTTGCTGCCAATATGATCATTATAAAAATTTTCTGCTAGGTATCCAAAGCTGTGAATTTTTTGGTTTTCGTCAAACAGAATTGAAGTTGTGGTTTTGTGTCTTGTCCATATATCAATCTGCCATTCTTTGCCTTCTATTTTTGTAGATCCGGATGTGATATTTGGTTTACTCATGCATATCCACTGAATGTTGTTCCAAAATCAATGGCGGCGACAAATAAAGGTTAAAATATTTTCTTAAAAAATAATTAATATTTTAAGTCATATAATGTTGTTTCTATTATTTATCTTTTCCTGAGGTAGACCAGTAGTCAGTACTTCTTTGCTGACATGAATTATCGGTTATTATTGATATGGTCATATTTATAAATTAGCTAAAACTTTCAAAACCTTTTGAAATACTAATGCCTTTGGGCTCGTGATACCCTCGGGAGATTAAAATTCCACCGCAGTGTCATCGACCCAGTGGTCGTAAACAGATTTATCACAGATACCAGGAATAAATTTGGTATTTACGCCAGACGCGCATTTCATCTACAAAAGACTCATCAGTGACGCTCGATTCCGAGCAAAATTTAAAAAGGCCATATGAAGTACGAATTTGAGGGGCATTGAGGACCAAACTTCCCATACATTTTGTCTTACATAGCTAAGGTAAGCATAGAACACAATTTGACCTTACTTGATGATAGCATTTTTTACCAGAGTTGTTAATTTTCATGTCGGGGTGTTTTATAGCCGACTATGCGATAAGGTTTTTTTCATTTTTAAAGCCGTCAGTTAGCCTATAATTGCTTATGTTCATTTCATTTGAACGTTGTTGGATAGCGGTCTAATTGACAATCATAACACATTTCTTAATTTTCATATTGATAGTAATACTACGTACAATTACTCCATTAATAAAATTAATAAAATGAACTTTTAAAAGCTGGAATAGAAGCTAATTTTCCTGGTGAGCAACCTGTTATGTCGTGAATATTAACACATCCAATATTTTTCAAAAATAAATTTTTATGTGAATGATTAAAAGGGTTTCGTCTTAAAAAGAAAAACACAAAATATGATCGGTTCAGATGTTTGAATGTAAAAATCTTTATTCTTTGTGCTTCTGACTGCTATGAAAATTATTATGTGACTTATCGTACCACATGTCAAAATATGTTATAGAAGTAGCAGGACATGTGTCTCATTTTGAATATAATGTGTTGATCCGTTTTGAGCTCCTTAGATCATCTCAGTTTTGTAATTCTATACAATTGTTCTAGTGTTAAAAGATTTTTAAAAACCTTTACACAAGTATTCATAGAAAGCAATTGAATTGAATGAATAAAAGTAATACATCAGATGTATAGTAAAAACAGTTATAAACACAACTGCTTATACTATATACATTAGTTGATGAAGATAAGTTCTTATTGGTAAGTTAAATGTGAACTTTTTGGGCAAATGTTGAGTTATGATATCAGCTATAAATAAGATTTAATCATTATTCATTAAATTAATTTAATAAATTGAGATTATCGTCTGCTAAACTAGAGTTACCTTTTGTTTAATTTTGAAGGACTTGAGCGACTTTTATTTACAAACATAATCTCATAAGCGGGTTTCCCGCTTTTATTTGGTATAAAATTGCATGCTTTTCGTGATTTGTTCATTGCGTGATTTGAACAGAAGGAACACTAAAACCCATCCAGCCCACCCTTGAGAACATTTTCTGCTGTTTGTTGTATATTTTCAGATATTATTAAAAAAAAAAGTCATAGATTGGACAGATTGTGAACTGAATATACTGCTTTACTGAATTGCTGAATTTATAACAGTTGGCGTCTGGTAGCCCAGTTGCCATTTGGAGAACACATATCATGGTTGCCCTTCAATGTTTTTATCTTGGACATTAATGAGACATTGTCGATGAATGCAAATTCGTTGGATGGTTGATACATATTTAAACTGGCCTAATAAATCCATGACAAAAAATTGCCAAAATTCAAACTACTTTTTGTTGTTTATTATTATGAACGTCTTACAATTTGTCTAAATTTGCATAGTGAATGTAATCTGGAGTCGTTGGAAATATTATGAATGATTTCAATTAATTTGGATTATCTTTTATCTGGTATATCGAATTCCTAAATTTACTTCTGTTGTTTTCTTACGAATATTTAGTAATATGCAGGTTTCATTTATATGAATTGACTATTGATAAATTATTTTACACTGTTAATCGAAAAACCTCATTGTTCTCATTCAAAACTAGTTTCTTGACAAAAATATAGCTATTCCTAATGCAATATTTTAGGATGAATAAAACCAATAAGATGATGTAATTTGCCTTTATTTAAAATTAGAATCTTATTTTTTTCAGATTTTTGAAAGATTTGATCGATCTTCTCATTACTGACTAATGAGCGCATGATACCCTCAATATAAGTCTATATTTTTAAATTGTACTACAGTGTCTTCATGGTCTTTGTGGAGTTTTGTTTTTCCTAACAAGCAATTATATCAGGTCGAATTGTTTGTGTTTAACCTGTTTTATGTGGTAAGTATGATGACAAATGTAAATGACAATCGTCCATAGTCTTTAGCTTGAAAACTTGCTCAGTGACCTGAAGAAGTCTTTTTTCGTTTGTGGATATAGAAATACATAAACTGACAAAGTAGGCACTATTTGGTATTTTTTGTAAACAAATAATACGTGAACTGTTGAAAGGGAAGTATAGATAGCATACATGTGTCAATATTTTTGCTTCAACATGTACATCAACACATATCAAACAATCAAGAACTTATGTGCATTTATACTTGAATCATGGTATTTTGCAACATTTCGCTTAACAGTTTTAATCTTATCTGGCTATGTCTCCTTCAGACAACATTACAGTCCTCCTTGTTGTTTTAAGGTTATTTTCAGTCATATCTATCACATGTTTTGCTTATTATTGTTAAATGTGTTGTCCGATAGCAATTGTAACATTTTGTTTTTAAATTAACAATACACGAAAGCCATTGAACAAATATTTATAGAATTATAATATCAGGTTTATAAATCAAAGTAATTGAAATATGGTCACCTCCTTAACGCACTATCCATTTTGACAATACGGGTGAATCCATAGTCCATATCCACATAATCTTTGCCCGGAATATTACTGTATTCATCTGTTCCTTTACAAACGGTATTTCCCCTGTACATAATTAAAATAATTATTACTTTATTGTATAATTTAATACAGCGTTTCTGTAAAACAAATATTTTATGGAAAAGATCAGGTAAGCTGTTGTGTATTTAAAATATGTTTTTAAGAATTTCTAATTGTTTCTAAAGAAGAAATTATCATCTTTGGGAAATATGAACTCGAAGTAGCAGATTATATATTTAAAAACATATGCAATAAAATGAACATTTAAGGAAATTATCGAACTAATCCATGTCTATAAAGCTATATACAAAACTAAATGCATCATACCCGATTTTGTTTTTACATTCATTTCAAATCCATATCGTATAGATACCAACATTAAAGTGTGTACTCCAAACGCTCGTTTAGTCCATAAAAGACTCACTAGTGACGGTCGAACAAATAAAGCTAAAAAGGCCAATAAAAGCACGAAAATGAGGAACATTAAGGACACAAAGTAACGAAAGGGTTTGCCAAATACAGCTATAGTTATCTATTTCTGGGGTAAAAAAATATTCTTTTTTGTTTATGTATATGTAAGAGAATGATAATCCCTTTTTGCATTGTTAAGTACGAGCGTAAACTAAGAATATTGTAAAGAGCTCGAGGCTCGAATGATCCTTTGATTTGATGTATTCAAGAATCAGTGTCATTTTTAGCATGGTCAAAGTAAACTAAATGTTTATCATTGATGCATGACTTGATTTCTTAGCATTTCATATATGAGTTAGTTTTAGTGATGTTAGGACTGTTTAATTTGTGTAATATTGAATAAAATGCGTTATAGACATTAGGTGACATAAGAATACAAAGAAAAGGTAGGAATTGCAGCTGTTTCCTGATTGTGAGTATGAATGTAAAATCATGTAATATTTAGTGAAGAATTATTCTTTTCTATTTACAGTTTAAATTAAAAAAAAATATATATTTGAGTAAGAACTTATTTTATTTTACAGTCTAGGTTTTTAAATCAAATACTATTTCATTAAGTGAAAGAAATATTCTAATAAAAGGCCTCTTAAAATTTTGAATATATTCAAATTCCTTTTATTTTTGTATCAGAATATTAGAATACACTGGAAATCCTTTCAGTAATCAAAGTTTTGGGAATCTAAAGATTAAGGTGACTTTGTATTTTAAGACTTTTTTTAGTATTTTTTCTGACATTGCTTTGATATTGTTCATTTGTTTAAGTAAGTTGATAATATATTCATAATGAAAATCAAGGTACTAATTTTACTGCACTCGTAACCGGCGTTTTGCCTTTCCGCCTATCTGCTTTTCATTTGCTCCGATTGTTTTTAAATGCGCCGATTTATTTACAGGTAAATTACAGGTGAATGTTATCTTTTATCATTATAAGGCATTATAGAGTGACCTCTTCCGTTAGTCAGTTGCACAAATGTTATGCTGATTTGTCAATCATACTTACATGTGTAAAACTGTTGTCCTCTGCTCAACACGTGGAGGTGGAAGTAGGTGGAGTTCAGTTTAAAAGCACAAGGTATGCTGTGTATTCTCTAGTTATACTAAAATGACGAATTAAAATTCTTTTTACAACATTAAAATCCATAAAAAACGTTATACAATAAAACAAAATCTATTCTTGCTGAGTATTCATAGGCAACACATCTATATATTCCTTTCTTATGATATCGTCTGTTCAATATTTGTCTCAAGTGTTAATTACGCAGTCCATCTTTTCTTTCTCTGTTTTACGAACTTTATTTGCCTTGGTTTTTTTTACAGAATTGAAAATCGGGTCCGTTACGTATGTTTAAAAACTCTAGACATAGATTTGCATTTATGTGAATTGGATTCTCATATGTTTTACCGAATTTACCCGTTCAGCTTTTTTTATCAACCTGTTTTCGTCACACTCGCACTGTGCAATTTCCAAAGTACCAACGAAATTTACGTGGTATACATGGTGTAAACCTCCACCAAACAACGTACACCATTACATCGTACACCATTACATCATTCAACATACACTATTACACCATACACTCTGTTCCATTACATGATACACGTTTCATCTTTGCACAATACACCTTGCACATTACAACATAATACAATTGAATTCCAAAACAAGCTTGTGACCACAATATTATCTATCTATCTAAAGAAAATGATCCCAATATTGTGAATTAATGTATGTATAAAATTTAAAATCAGTTCTTTTCAATACTTTAAATAGTTTTAAAAGTCATACACCATTCGTTCACACCATTTTCAAGCGCACAGATTGTTTTCTTTATTTTAACAAAGAGGGCTGAAAGATACCAAAAGGACAGTCAAACTCATAAATCTAAAACAAAGTATATTTGTATCTTGTTTTTATAAAAGTTGTTTAACATTTGACAACTGTTTTATACGTTTATCTTAGTTTTAGCCTATTTATTCACTTTTATATTAACCATTCATCCCTTATTTTTATTACTAATATTTACTTGCATTGTATCACAGATCAAATTCATTCGTTATGGTCTAACACTAGTGATTTTTTGGGTCCCTTTATAGCTTGCTGTTTGGTACTTTTATAAATTGTTACTTGGATACAGAGTCGGTCTCATTGATACTCATACCACATCTTCCTATATCTGTCTAACGTATTGGGTTCGTTTTAGAAAATAAAACAACGTTTGTGGATGCAAGAATACACTTAAAACATTTTCAAATATGCGATGTTTGTAAAATAAATGAACATGGTTTAATTCATTGTTTTATTGTCGAAAAGTTTGCAGTTGGAAAGTTGAATTGATTAAGAATGTTCCTTTCTTGTCACCGTACTTGTACAACATGTATATACTCATGTCATTGTTAACGGAATGTTTGTGGTTTCAAACATGCACTTATTACTATTGCCACATTATCTAATATCTATTTTTATACGTGTGAATGCAAAAACAAATTTCTTGGTAGAGGGGTCTAAATACAGCACTAACAAAACTCTTAACAAATGAAAAGGTATATTTTATCAACATGTATTTGACTGGCATGTCGAACAGCTCGTGTTCTTAAATCCTGCTGAGTATGATTGCGTTTGATAAGAACTGTTATTTTTATACCTGTGCAAGCAAAAAAAAATCTTGGTTGAGGACCATCTCTCACTCTCTCTCTTTATCTCTTAGCTTCTTCTTTACCAATTAATGTATTAAAGACAACTTACGTTTAAGAAGTTGAATTCTTTTCCGATATGAATTATCTGTAAATTAAAAAAAGTGGCGACAATAACACAAAAACAATACTAGTACATACCTTTTCATTCTTTGTAGTTATATTCTAATCAGTTCTTAATCATTAAAGTGAAGAAAAAAACCCAAGAAAAAAAAAAAAAAACAAATAGTAAATTTATTATAAGACGTTTACTTACTATAGCATAACGGTCTTTCAATATGATTAAAAAGATTCATAATAAATTTAGGTTTTTAAACAAGTGATTTCATTATTTCCCTCTGAAGTCTTTTCACTCTCATCATAAATCAAGCGTGAACCTTTTACACATACACTACACATTTGTTCTATGCTCTAAAATTCGATAAATTAAAAACTGTATAAACTCTTAAATTATTTACCTTGCCTAGGAATCTTTAGCCTGCTTATCGTTTTTATTAAACCAGATAAACCCATTGACAATTCATGGTCGATTTATCAGTGGTTGTATTACTGTTAAAATATTGCGTTTTATGATGATTTAAATATATATATAAGATGGATAATACAACAAACGATGTGATATCGTCAAAAACAAATCTTGCTGATGGGATATCATGGAAGGATAACAGCACCATTATAACAAAGCTCTTACACAAGAAAACTATAATTGTCTAAGATTCAAACGTATTAACAAAGACTAAGCCTTCTTAGCTAGTTCACTTAAATGGACCTTTAGGTTGTGGAAAAGGGACGGATTCTGATGAGTGTGTATAGACACACTCAAGTGGCAAGATTGAGGTGTTATGATAGTTTCCCGTCGGATCATATTAGGTTTTTACTTTCCTGCGGTACCGCAGGAAGTTCTGTTGCGACCATCTCAATTCTACACTGAGTGGCCGGTTCTGAATTGAGTTTGTAATCATGTCAGACCTCGTCAATCTAAGTGATCTATGGCCGTTATTTCCACATTAGTTATTTGTTTGTTATGTTTTTGCCTGAAACTTGCTTCTTTGATTAATAACAATTTGTAAAACTAAAAATAAAGATTGTAATTAATGTTTGTTTAAATTTAACACATATGATCCGATAACGTGTTTGGTCAGCGCGCACTGGACCATACGCATATACGTATACGGTCCGACCGTACGCGTATGGTCGGACCATACGAGTATACGTGTAGTTGTGTGTAAACAAAAAAAAAAATCTTTGAAGTGATATTGGAAATGTTTCTATTTTGAACAAGTCACCGAGCTTAACCATTTGTTTTGATTTGTAAAGTATAACGGAACAGATAATAAATGTGTAAAAACTATAGACCTATCAAATATATTCAAAGCATTAAATTTTGAAAGACCTTAATGTGTAAAAACGGGATTTTTTATTACCAAGAGTAGCCATATCCCTGAAAGAAAAGGATGACAGATTTCTGCTAATGGACTGACAGTCCCCGAGGGTACCGCCATCTCAACGTCTTAGCCTCGAACATCACTGAAGAGACATTGATTGTCGAAATGCGCATTTGGTGTAGAAAATATTAATCGTTTATGTTATTTCGTAGTTTATTTTTCATTATTTATAATTCAATTTGATCATACCTTTTCGTTCCAGTAAACTTATCAACACGTTGATCAGGTATCGACCGGAAAGAACTTGAAATGGGCTTTTAGATAAATTCACACTTGATATTCAGTTAAGTAAAATATGAGGGTCTGGATGATGGTAGGTGGGAGAAAGTTCTTCGTTTCTGTATTTTTCATTTCTTAAAGATGTTTCTGTTGATAGTTCTGTTACGTTGAAACATTATTTTTATTTAAAGATTTTTGGTGAACAGTTGTACTCTCAAAATAATTAATAAATGAATTGCTGGGGAATTTGATTCTCGTCCAGTTTAAACCGAAAAAGAAAGTTGGTATTTGCTGTTAATCCAATTAGTATGCATCATGTTGTGGTATTATTAAAGATTGGTGGGTCCGGAATAAGAATAGTATGCCCGGATAAAGTGACAAGTGTTCCCTGTAAACTGACATGTTAAAAACTCATATATGTTGGCTTAGTAAAAATGGGGTCAAGATTCATATCTATATTTAGCAATTTTATTATTTATTCGAATTTTAAGATACTACATATAATATAAAAGACTTATATTTTATTAATTCGTTTATTTGAACTAATTTGATTCGTACAGGGATCGTCACACGTTAAACTATATTTTCTGAGGTATATAGGAAAAGGCGAACAGCAAAAAGCATATTGCACGGTTATTTTTACAATATCTCAAAACTGATTTACTTTGTGACGGTTATGTAATGAATTTTATGAAATTGTTAACAGTTTAAAAAAATATTCAAATAAATAAAATGTACAAAGAAAACCTATGAAAAATGCATAAATATTGGTTGATTTTGTCTTGGGGACAATATGATATCTCTAAAATTCGAACAAAATATATCGATCCAAATAAGTGTATCGACCTCAGACTGCATCCTCAGTCAATATATCTCTTTCAAATTCATTTTATACAATATCAATATGGGGAACAAAATTTTAAAATGTATATAGACGTATGAATTTAAAATCTTATCACTTTGATAGGCCGCTAGCCTAAATACTCCATATGAAGATAGTCGGTAAGATAAAATTGAGACACGGTGTGCTAGTGACCTAATACGATATATATTTGGAACAATACATTCCATATGGGGATTCGAACTTCCTAATATTATCTGGTCTCCTATAGATTAATGGGGATATGATTGGTTTATTGACTACACATGATGACCATACATATTTCGTACAAGGGTGTGTTCAAAAAATAGATGGTTAGCTACCATATAGGGTTAGCAATCATATTGGGTTAGTAAGGAGCTATTTCCCTTTCAAAACAAAAATTAAATCTGAAATGTTTAAACAGACGATAACGATTGAAATACAGTCGTTAAACAAATATAAAGCGAACACGTTGTTATTGTTGGTATTTACTGACACCATATATATCGTATCCTGTCACTAACACACCATGTAAGTAATATTTTATACTTTAAAAGATATCTCCAAAATTTTTATGATATCATACACATATTTTTTCATCAGATTCTTATAAGAGATATTATATACTTAATTTCGATATATCAAATAATTTATAAGTTACAATGTATTTTTTCAATTGTAGATTTTTGACGAGGTCAATACGTTATATATGGACCTGCTTAAATTATATTGACCGAGAACGAAGTCCTAGTGTTGATATAATATAACAGGTCACTCAGTCAATAAAACGTATTGACTGACTGAAAGGCCGTAATTTCTATATTACATAATATGTTAATAATGTATTAAGAAAATGACGTGCAATGTTCTTTCTTTGTATCCTGTATTTGTATTTCGGAAGAATCATAACAAGTTATTGAGAATATCCTTTTTTTTTAAATTTAAAAGCGTGTGCTTTTGCATTCTCTTATTCTTATCGTCTGCATGTAACATAAAATTCTTGAAATCTCCTGACAATCTTTTCTTTTCCGATGCAGTGCTTCCTCTGTGGTTGTTATGTGTGACGACATGACGTCATAAATCTAAATTAAGTAAAATTTTCCTATTGATCACAAATATAAGTATTAAAAGGATCATAGCGTCAATGTACGTATACAAATGACCAGTGTGTTTATTTATTCCTTGTAAGCTAGAGGTACAGGGGGAGGTAAAGGGGATCGCTGAAGCCCTCTGCAGGTAGTGTTATTATTCTACTACCTTGGAGACTAGTCGCTACCCTTGGACTGTTTTTCTCTATTGTTTGATTGTTGTCCCGTTGCCACAATCTCTGTTTGTATTCACTATTCTACCGTGTATATTTGAGATATGAAAATAATAGGAACCTTGTTCTAAGTTGCACTTTGTAAACACAACTGTTTCGCAAACCATGCCTTTTTTGTGGAGATACATAATATTCATAGATATGTGTGAACGTACTGGTTTCTATTGATGATCTATATGTTTTATCTCATAGAGACATCACCTGGGAAAGTGACCAGTATAGAAAAAAATGGTAGCGCCAATTTTCTAATTTTTATGAGTTCCAAAAATGGAGGTAGGGGTAGTATAAGTTTTAACTCTTAGAAGTTCGGGGCATATACATTTTGAAAATATACCACACAGCGATATATTATGTTGTGTCATGTGTTCTATTGTTTGTCTGTTTGTCTTTTTCATTTTTAGCCATGGCGTTGTCAGTTTATTTTAGATGTATTAATTTGACTGTCCCTTTGGTATCTTTCGTCCCTCTTTTATGACCTTTCAATGAAAAAGCAGTGCATTGAAACTTTCCGTTCTAAGATATCATTTTTCACGAAACCTCATAGTAAAAGTGTCATAGTTTAAGCCACAAAGGGAGTTCCTATTGGAAATTTCATTGTCTTTATTTACAGAATTACAACCTTTAAGACGTGTTGCGTTTATTTCATATAAATCTTTAATTGCCAACTAGACTGCTTTCCAATAATTGTCAATTACAAAATTTGAAATCAATTTCAACATATAAAAAAGAATAAAGATCTTTAAATCTGTTACAGTAGTTACCTTATTTAATGTCGAAATAACGTGGGCGTATACTTGCACGGATAAACTAACAATTGTTTCCCATAAACTGATAAGACATGACCCAGTAGTAACATTTACAAATGTCTCAGTTCACTTTGTTTTTGATATGTTCTCTTATTTTTTCAACTGTACATTGTACACATCAAAATAAAAAGAGACTTCTATTGAATGATCCCGATGTTGTTGCAAACAGATTCAAACAATTGGAACTTGAAATTCAGACTATGAAATCTGAAATACTATCAATAAAGACCGAATCACAACAGAAGACAACAAGGATTTATCAACTCGAAACCAAACTTCAAAGTTTATCAGGTATTTATATCTAGAATTTTGATAGTATCATTTTTTGTTTAAAATTCAAAGAAAAAGAGAAAAAAAAATCAATTTTTGAAACTATTTTAATTATTTCCCTTACACGTATACCTTCAGTCAAGAGAAAACTCAAGTTATATAAATAACATGCGTCTATACCGGATTTTCGTCACATCGTTGATACGTTTCTCCTTAAAGAATGGTGGCCTGCAGTGATGTTTATATGCATTGTATTAGACAATTAATTGAATGCCAAAAAGTAGCATAGGCGCTTTCTTAATTAGATCAGTATAATGTATTACTTTAGGGAAGTTGTTATCAAAATCACCGAACCAGCGATTACTTTAAATATGTATAATTTTATATCAAGCAGGTCTTGAATTTAGTTTGACAACTTCGGACGTACTAACTTGTTTTTACTTTTTCTCAACTGGATAAACTCAGTAATGTACCTTGAAATACATGTACAGGACTCAAATGTTTGTATCGGATAATAAGTTATCAAAGTTGAAGAAGGCTGATTGTTTGGTGTGTCAGACAAGCGTTTCGTCTACAACAAATAAATTATCGGCGCTCAAATAAAAAAAAAGTGAGAGAGACGATAAATTGGATACGAAGATTACGATCGTTAAAAAAAAAATCAAAAACTTGTGCCAGTAAAACAAATTAAATTTACTGCATGTCAACACACAAGTGTTGATTACTAGTCTGGTATATTTTCATCTCAATACTTACTATTTTTAAACTTGAATACATAAAAATATTGAGAGATCGTGAATAATGATATATTGATTGGGACAATTGGCATCTGAGCTGCAGAAACCAAAGCACAATGATAAACATGTACAGCTAATAAGACTATTAATACATTTACTCTATAACATATCGGGCAAAAAAAAGTCTACGTTATTAACACTACTTAATAAAAAGAGATTAACATTTATGTCGATATCATCACAACCAAACACTAATTGAGATTTTACATTGAAGTGTTGTGCTATGAATTCTCATTTTCTTACGTATCATGATTTGATTTCTCTGAGGTGTTGACTTGTGTTTTAATTTGATATACTAGTTAACACCAATTGGATTGCCTTCTTTTTGCATGGTCGTCATGTTTATACAATTATGTTTGTTTTTCAGAGTTTGCTGGGTCTGTCTATACTCGCTGGGGTCGGAAGGATTGTTCAGGAAATGAAACTGAACTTGTATACACAGGTAGTAGATGAACATACTCAATTATAATAACATGTTCCCCATTTTTTACATTTTAATGTTTCTTTGTTTTGCTCTCACACCGTTATCGGTATAATGGTATTTTATATGACTGTCATACAATGAAAGAAATGGCTATCGATTAAACAAGGATTAACCCATAGTTTTATAAATAAGAAATTGCGTATATCGTGTCAGGAATATGACAGTTGTTTTTCATTCGTTCGATATGTATGAGCCTGTAATTTGCAATAAGATAATGGATTTTCCGTTTTGATATTCCTTTAAGTTCGGTATTTTAGTGACATTTTCCGTGGAATTCGGTATTTTGGTTATTTTTCCTCGGAGTTCAGTATGTTAGTTAAATTTCAAAGATGTAGGCTTCTCGTTAGTGTTATTATAGACCCAAACACTGCTGGTGGACTTTATGTCCACGATGTTAAGCTATATAATAACACTAACGAGAAGCCTACATCTTTGAAATTTAACTAACATGTGTTAACATGACATGTTTTGTGTTTCCTTTTTTGGTTACATAGCTCTTTAATTGTATTTAGTTTTTTTTGTCGTTTGGTTGGTCTCCCAATAATGGTAGACCTTATTTAACTGTAGATTAAAACACATACAACGAAAGGAACAAATAGCACATTCCTGACTTGCACAGGTATTTCCCTAAATAGAAAATTTGTCATTGTTTGACCTTGACACTTCGTTTATAGTTTCACGTGAAATTGGATACACTACATGTATTTCAAAATAAATTATTGCCCATTTAGTCTAATTTTTGCAGAGTATCATTTTCTTATAAAAACCATGGGAAAATCGGGATTAAATAAAAATAAATATTCGAAAATCGTATTATCTACCAAAATATTCAAAAATCTCTATTAAAACTTAAAATTGATATTTAAAGCATGGTCTGCTTGAAATTTTGAATGCATTTGCAGATATTGAAATACTTGATTTTTATCTTCTAATTTAATGATTTATAACATTTCCCGCAAAATAAATTTGATCCATGTGTTGAATAACTTGGCATTTTCCAACTTTAATATTTGGTCAGATCCTTTTAATCACATGCATGTTTTGTAAATGAATGTTTTCATTGGATAATTTAATAGTTTCCTATTAACTATATTTAATGAGTTCAAACTTGTGCATCGTTTCTTTTGTTGACTAATTTAAATTTTCTACCGTAAGTTATATTCTCAATATTGGTTTTAATTGTTAACATCTATAACGTCTTTCTTTTAAGGGTTGAGCTGCTTTGTATCACAAGAACGGTGTATATTTCTGCAAATTGTTAAAGTTTAAAAGAGTTTCCTGTATTGTTTGATTGGAATTCATTTGTTGAATTATAGTAGACTAATAGTTGTTACGGCCAGAATCACCTCTAAATTGTAGCCAACAAAAGACACAAATCAATAATAAATTTTAACAAGATTTATTATACACAAGTTTACAAGAAGTATTACACAAAAAGACATGTCAACTTAACTGTCAAAATATTTGTCCAATCTTTTATCTTTTCTATATCCTGAAATCTTCTCGGGAATCCAATCAGAATTTTACGTCCAATACTAAGGTCACAATCTAGTATGCTGTTGTTTGTAAAATAAAAGTGTGAATCCAATTGCTGAGAGTATTAATGTTTATCGATGTCTATGTCTGACAGATTAACTTTAGTGTCTGTATATAAAAAAGTTATCACGGAAATCTCTAGAACACCGTAGAAGGGAAAGTCCTAGAAAACTGTAGAACGGAAGTTTCTAGAACAATGTAAGAATTTAAAAAAAACCGCATCTTGTATTATGATCATTCTGGAATCGTTATGTAAGTGAAATTTAAAGTTCCAGTCATTCCATCAGTATCTATGATTGTTCCAGTGATTTCTTACCTGCATAATTATAAGTCTTAAGATTGTTTTGTAAACAACTATCAGGCCACACAAAAAAAAATAGGCCAACATGAATAAATATAATGATAACAATATCATAACATAGTTTTGCTTCACTCTGGAAACTTTATTGAGGTGATACATATCTAAGGTCAATTTAACAATTAGTATGTAAATCAGCACTTATCTAACTGTAGCTCTATACAAATGATACAAAGTGTCAACAAAAATAGAATTTTTCCGGAACACATATCCTCCCTAATTTTTGTGTAACTTTATATTTTACATGAAGTGAAAACTAACTGTTTCCTTTCTTTGTTTTACAAGAAAGTAGAAGTTTGTCCAATAGCCCTTGAAATAAGAACAATAGAATACTGAATCAAGAATTTCATTTGAATCCATTTTATTTATTGATTCGTATTTTGATAAACGTACAATATTCACTCTTAAGCATGTTAAGGTTGCACTACTTTTTCTATATACAATGCAATAACTCATAGAAACAATATATTCTCTTTACGACTAAAAAACTGGAAACAACAGGACTAACACTGTGCCACTTTTACTTTGAAGTTTCGGGGAAAAAAATTATTGAATATAAAGTTTATATGCACTACTTATTGTACTGAAAGGTATTGTGCGGCATATTTAAAAAAATTATATGCCAAGTTCTTCTTAGAGTACAATTCTGTACTTCTGTACCATTCCAAAATTCGCTGCAACCATGTGTACACATGTATATACTGGTCAAATTCCCAAATAACGGTTCTATGAGAAAGTTACGTAAACAAAACAAAATATCTGATAATAGAACATAACGTCCCAAAAAGCATGGTTTGTGAACAGCTGTTTTTACTAAGTGTAATCTAAAGTGCAGTCATGTCTATAATAATATCACTGTGGTCTCTTTAAAAATTACATATTGAAATAGAAGTAATGCATAAGATATCAAATTATGTATAGAACTTTTTGCAAAAATGGATATGAATCTTATAGGTTTTATACCAAAAAAAGTAAGATCGCAAAAATACTGAACTCCTAGGAAAATTCAAAACGGAAAGTCCCTTATCAAATGGCAAAATTAAGAGTTCAAACATATTCAACGAATTGATAGCCACTGTCATATTCCTGACTAGGTACAGGCTTATGCTACAAATGATAATTAGGTACCGCTTGATATCAATTCGAGCTATTCACTTTTAATATAATAATATTTTGATTTTCGAATTATGAAACCTACTTTTCAGTTCTTTTTCCGTTCAACTATAATTTTGGGGATCACCATCTGTTTTGATATCATAAGTTATGTAGTCTGCTAATTACCCCTCTGGATCCATAGAGAGCTAATAAAATCCACATGGAATGAGGTTTTGGACGTGGGACTTTTCATGTCGCTTTTTGTAGAAAAATAAACAACGAAATACCGCAAAAACACAATGAACAGTAGACGTGACGTAATGACCCCAAAAGGAAATATGTTAACCCATTCGTTAATCTTTGTTCTATTGTCTTATCAATTATATTTAACTGACATGCAAATATGTCATAAACAAATATCTTTACACATGACTGTCTGTTTTGCTTTATTTTTAAGGAATTGCAGGTGGTGCTTGGTATGACTATTCCGGATCTGCAGTGAACACTCTTTGCCTCCCTCACAACCCTGATGTTATAAATGAAGATCTTAAAAAAAATCCTTTTTACAAGGATTTTTTATACGGGGCTGAATATCAAGATAATTACTTTGCCGAAAACTTGGACGGTAACGATGTTCCGTGTGCTGTATGCAGAGCAAAACATTCATCGTCTATTCTTATGATACCTGGAAAAACGTCGTGTTCAGGATCATGGAAAATAGAATACAATGGACGGTTAGCTAGTGGGCATTATAACCATCATGCCGGGTCACAGTATGTTTGCATGGATATGAATCCTGAAGTTCTTGAAAAAGGATCCACTGACCATAACGGAAAGCTTTTTGTAGGTGTACAAGCCAAATGTGGATCCCTTAGTTGTCCTCCTTATCATGATAACGTTATGGTTTCATGTGTCGTTTGTTCTGGATAATATGTTTACACTCTATGGATTAAATAACAATTTTAATTTCATTCTAATTAAATCAGATTAACGATTTAAAAAAAATATGCTTATTTTCACATTTATCTGCAATTAAAGACAGCTAATTTACAATGATCGTACGTTCCATTATTTCTCGATTTTTTTTTATAATTTGCAGATATTTCTTATGCAAAGGTACCAGATTTGTATCTCTCCTTTTGTTCGGGAAGTTATACAATATAGGTTTTTTTTTTATGTGAAAGGGTTCGGATCAAGTATAGAATATGTGATTGTAGTACCATCGGACTTATATTTAAGTCAAATGAAGTAAATCGGTTCTTATACAAATTACATAATTGTAGTACCATCGGACTTATATTTAAGTCAAATGAAGTAAATCGGTTTTTATACAAGTTAAATTATTTTCCAGGTTTATTATTTGAAGATTGTAGTTATGTTTAATCGCCATATTAAGTTGGGATCGACAGGTCGACAGGTCGACAGGCCGACAGGTCGAAAGGTTGACAGGTCGACAGGCCGACAGGTTGACAGGCCGACATGTCGATAGGTCGACAGCGACATGTCAACAGTTAGCTTGATTGACAGTCCGACAAGTCGAAAATGTAGCTATTTCTTTTTTTATAATTGTTAAGCATCAACACATCCAATAACAGTATAAGCTATTTATAGTTTTTCATCTAATATATAAAAGAAGTGATTGTATATTTTATTTGAGAGGAAAAATTAAATTTCAACAAAACAAAACTCGTCAATTACTTTTTCTTTAAGTTTACAGTGGCGCTTTTTAATCCATTTTAGTTCATCTTTTATTGTAATCAATTTAGTATCATTTTTCAAGAAAACATAATTCTCATTATATTTGTTTCATATCTCATCTCAACTGAAAACTTTTATTCCTTTAATTGTGTTTTTTCAAACAATCAAAGCGTTCATGGACTGATTTAAATAAGTGGTTATGGATGAAATAACATTAAACATTTTCATTAGATAAATACATGTACAGTTATAATTTTGAGGCTTTACAACGAATACAGAGTTCTGCGAATAAAAGTAATAAAATTTATCATGCGAAAGCACGTATAATTCAGTGGTTTTAATTTAGTTTAATAGAAAAGTGAAAAGCAATGGTGACTGTTTAAAAAAGAAACTAACACCCAACAAGCAGTAACACAATACGATACCGGTCAATTGCTGACTTGTCGACTTGCTGACTATTTTTATTGAGTACTCAACTTCCCCCTACACAACATCCTGACTTAATGACAAATAATCTATGGATAACATGAAACATCTGCTGACCTGTCGACCTGCTGACCTGTCGACCTGTCGACTTGCTGACATGTCGATTTGCTGACCTGTCGACCTGCTGACCTGTCGACCTGTCGACCTGTCGACCTGTCGTCCTGCTGACATGTCGACCTGTCGACCTGCTGACCTGTCGACTTGCTGACTATTTAACTGAGTACTAAACCTTCCCTCTACACAACATCCTGACTTAATGACTAATAATCTATGGATAACATGAAACATCTTCTGACCTGTTGTCCTGCTGACCTGTCGACCTGCTGACCTGTCGACTTACTGACCTGTCGACCTGTAAACTTGCTGACTATTTAATTGAGTATCCAACCTCATGCTAGTCCCTATCCACATTGACATATTAACAGCTGTTCTGTTAACCCCCAAAAACACCGACCCACAAGAACATATTTAATGTTTCAGCGAATGAATATTTCGATTATTGCCGGAACTAGACCTTCAGATTGTTGCGCGCCTTAACATATTTAAAGTATTGGCGTATGGATATTTCGAATATTACCGGAACTACTTAAACGTATTCTATACTTGGGCCACTACTTCTTAGTAAATGTAGATATAGAAAAGCAGGTGCATATTAGATCATATTAGAGTTATAAATAACTGTACTTGAAAATCAAATAACCAATTGGCATATTTAGATTAAATCATGAAGATTGTAACTGTAGATCCTTCTATATGGAGAGGAACTAGCTATCAAAGTGTTTTAAAATTAAGATTTTTGTTTAAAGGATTGAAATTATACATTGTTTTAATCTGATTAGATGAGACCTTCAAATATCAGGCTACAAATTCATTTTGCCAGAAGAGTATCTGTTGTCCATTAAGAGTTGTCTGCTTTTGAACTCAGACATAGTTAACATGTTTACAAGCTTTCAACCTTTTTGTTAATACGTGGAACAGTCGTGAAACAGTACTACATATATTCAAATATGTAGAAACCAGTTAAAAAGAGCTTAAATGATCCGATCGACACAAAGCACCATTACAACAACAGAAAAAAACAGAAAAAAAACCAAAACAAAACAAAGTAGATACATAATACATCTCACAGTTTTATTGTGTACAACTAAATCACATCATGTCAAAACTTCCTGACATGTCACAAAAATAAACTCAATTTAACAGACTTCGACCC
Organism: Mytilus trossulus; assembly: GCF_036588685.1. Lineage (NCBI taxonomy): Eukaryota > Metazoa > Mollusca > Bivalvia > Mytilida > Mytilidae > Mytilus > Mytilus trossulus. The sequence continues at coordinate 31,768,475 of NC_086383.1, read as the reverse complement.
TCAGCACAATTGGTACTGTATAAGTTTGATTGTACGAAGAAAGAATAATTTGTAGATGAAGAACTTTAACAAGCCATTTCTCTCTTGTTTCGAATCTGTTCCAAATCAATCAATTGAATTCATAAATGCTTTGCTAATAAATACAAACAATACTCTACATTTAAACCAATACATTTAATTTATTACGTTATACAATATAGATCAGGTTTAAATTCAAGTCACGCGAGGTTAACGGTGTATTTGAAAGAATTTTGATTCGATATGGCACTATAATAAGGAAAAATAGATCAAATGCACTGGTATTAAAGAGATAATCGTAACTGCAATTACGATTATCCCAATATGGCGACGGTAGATATAGGTAAAATCTTTACACTCGTTTTTCTTAAATGTAGCATGTTTTTGTCAATAGTTACTCAGCTGCAATGTTTATCTATACCATTTCATCATATTTGAATCGTAACGGTGCACTGGAATTGTCTAAGCGCTGTGAAAATAGCCGTTGAAAAATTCGGGATGATAATCGTAACTCTATGGTATTTTTCTTCTTTGATAATCGGAATTTTCTTTATCGGATAATAGTAACTGAAACATAATAAATGTGTCTTTCAGCATTTCAATGTTTTCTGTGTGTTAAAAATGTAAATGCCCAGTTTAACGATGCCATTAACGCATGAGAAAATAAATGAAGAAACTTACAGGTTAATATCTAGGATAAATATACCTATATATCTCTATATGATGAGAAAAAGGATGGATTAGCTATTTCACATATTCCAAAAGTGCAATCCTTTCAATTCATTGCTCAAAATGAAAGTCACGTATACCACATTTTCATATGTCATATGTTTTGCCTCTTATATCACGTTTATACTAAAATTCTGTGCGAAATGAACAAAAGTTTCCGTCAATAGCTTTATAACTGCATTATCGGATTTAGTGTTCATATCTCCCTTTTCCTTATAGTTCAATAAATTCAGCCGTCCATATTTTTCCATTGGATTCATTTTTTTCTATTTTATACTGATATAATATATGATTTTAAAAATTAAATTCAAATGTTTTGATCAAATACCCATGTATTTTAGGAGGTTTCTTTAAACAGTGTGGATGGTAAAGGAACTAAAATAGTTACCAGTTTATTGTTACTATTGTTTATTGTCACTTTTGTTTTTTGTTACTTTTGTTTATTGTTTCTTTTTTTTATTGTTACTTTTGTTTTTTGTTCTTATTAGCCTTACCCATAGTCTTACGAAGCATTTGACAGACGAAAAAAAAACACAAATATGTATATTAATAAATTACATCAAAGGGCATAACATGTAAATCATCACA